>NW_015386498.1:421253-450537 GCF_001527695.2 Protobothrops mucrosquamatus | reverse complement strand
ATAACACCCAACAAAAATAATTGTGGAGTGAACTTTATCTTTTTCTTAAAAATCTTTTGAATGTTCCACCAAATCTTAATCCAGAAAGCTTTTATATTTCTACAAGTCCACCAGATATGGAAATAAGTAGCGTCTAAACTACCGCATCTCCAACATTTAGGCTGTAAATTAGGATACATACAAGACAACTTTTTAGGATTCAGATGCCATCTATAAAACATTTTATAAAAATTTTCTCTTAAGTTCTGGGCCTGGGTAAACTTTACATTTTTGACCCATATTATCTCCCACATATCCAATGGAATCGGTTCTTGAATATTTTGAGCCCATTTTACCATACAATCTTTAACTAATTCCGTTTCCGAGTCCATTTCTATTAAAACATTATAAATCCTCTTTATATGTGCTTGATTTGAATCTTTAATCTGTTTAATCAAATTCTCATCCAATAATGTAATACCAATCTTTTGGTCTAATTTCCACCTGGCCATCAACTGGGTATACTGAAACCAAGATTGTACAACATTTTCTTGCTTTAACTCCTCTAGCGATTTTATTTGCCAATCATTCCCCTCCAATCTAAGTAATTCCTTATAAGAGATCCTATCCAAGTTCACACCCTTAGATACTCCCTCTATCACGTGTCCAGGAATACCCCAAATTGGTATTTTATAATTTAACTTGTAATAATACTTTTTCCAGACACGCAATAGAGCACTTCTTAAAATATGAGATTTAAAAGCATTATCCATTTTTTTATTATAAATTAAATATGCATGCCATCCATATAATAAATCCCATCCCTCTAGTTGAAGTATACTTTTATTAGTTAAATTAAGCCAATCAGTAACCAATGTTAAAACCAACGCATCATAATATAATTTCAAATTAGGTGCCTTAAGTCCTCCTCTTTCCCGTACATCTTGTAAAATCTTCAATTTAACTCTTGGTTCCCCCCCCCCCAATAAATCTGTTAATACCCTTCTGCCATTCCTCCAAATTGGCATCTTTTTTCAAAATAGGTTTCATTTGAAACAAAAAGAGAAACTTTGGTAGAACATTCATTTTAACAGCTGCAATTCTCCCCAACAAAAACAATTGTATTTTTTCCCAATTATTTAAATCCCTTTGTATTTTTAACCATAATTTCTCATAATTATTCTTATACAATTTTGCATTAGAAGTGGTAATATATACCCCCAGATATTTAACTTTTTCCACTATTTCAAAACCTGTCAGTTTAACTAACATTTCATTTTCCTTCACAGTCATATTTTTAGATAGTATTTTAGTCTTATTGTTAGTTACCTTAAAACCAGAAACCTTCCCATACTGTGTTATAACTTCCATCAAGTCTATAACCAATTGAGTCGGTTGGGATAATGTCACAACCAAGTCATCTGCAAAAGCTCTCAACCTATAGTCATTCTGTTTTATTTTTATTCCCTTTATTATAGTTGATTCACGAATTTTGATCAATAAAATCTCCAATGTTAAAACAAACAATAATGGTGATAATGGACATCCCTGTCTTGTACCTTTTTCAATTTTAAATTCCTCTGTTAATCCCCCATTAATTATAATTTGTGCCGTTTGTTGTTGATATATGGCCCTAAGAGAACATAAAAATTTATCCCCAAAATCCATTTTATCAACAACTTTCAATAAAAATTGCCAGTTCAACTGATCAAAAGCTTTTTCAGCATCTAAAAATATCAGAGCCGCAGGGACTTGGTTGTTCTTGTCCAAATATTCAATTAAATTGATAATGTGTCTTGCATTATATTTCATATATCTTCCAGTTATAAATCCTGCCTGATCAGTCTGAATCTTTTGCTTCAAAACTTGCATTAATCTATTTGCCCATACTTTTGCAAAGATCTTATAGTCTGTATTCAACAATGATATAGGTCTATAATTCTTAGGCCGAGTAAGATCTTGATCCTCCTTTGGGATCAAGGATATATAAGCCCCCCTCCAGGACGGAGGTACTTCTCCTCCAGTCTGAATACTGTTAAAAAGTTCCTTTAATGGTTCTATCATCTCTTCAGATAGTGTCTTATAATACATTGCTGATAATCCATCTGTACCTGGGGCCTTACCCACTTTTAACTGTTTAATTGCCGAGATAATTTCCTCAGAAGTAATTAAGTAATTCATCTCCTTTTTTGTTCAAGTGAAAGTCTAGGGAAATGTGCTGCCTGCAAGTATTTGTCTATATCTAAAGCTTGTATATTTTCCCTAGCATATAATTTTGTGTAAAAATCTAAAAAACTCTTTTTAATCAACTCTTGTTGATATACCTCTTTACCTTTATATTCTATTTTCTCAATAATATGTGCTTTCTGTTTCTTCCGTAATTGATAAGCCAACCATCTACCAGGCTTATTTGCATTGCAAAACGTATTATGTTTCACATAACGCAGGTTAGTTGCAACCTGATCAGCCATTAACATATTAAATTACTCTTTCAACATATTTATAGAAACCTTTAATCTGTTATCTGATGAGTTCAAAATTAAAGCCTTCTCCTTCAATTTAATCTCTTCTTCCAACTCTTTACGTTTTTGCATCTGCTTACGCCTATGTCCATTATTCATATGAATCAAAACCCCTCTCATGTAAGCCTTACTAGCATCCCAAACCATAGCCATCAAAGTACCTTTATACATATTCAAAGCAAAAAAATCCTTCAAATGTTCTCTACATTTCTGCGAAAGCACCTCATATCTGAATAAATTTTCATTCAGTCTCCAAGATCTTTTATTCCCATCTTCAGCAAATAACTCCAACCAAACAGGACTGTGATCCGACAACATTCTAGGAAAAATCTTCACCTTCTTAACCCTGGAGAAAAGATCTGTAGTAATTAAAAAAAAGTCAATTCTAGAAAATGATTGATGTCTATCCGAAAAAAAAGTAAAGTCTCTATCTCCCAAGTTTCGTTCTCGCCAAATATCTCTAAGTTCCAGATCATGTTTCAAATCAAAAAAGGCTTTAGGTAGTTTAGAATGATTAGAGGAGTTTTTAAAAGATCCCTTCTTGTCTTTGCTTGAATCCCAAACACCATTCCAATCACCCATCATAATAACAGATTTATAATCCAGTTGACTTAATTTGTGGTGTAACAACTTATAAAAATTTTGTTGTTGCTGATTAGGGGCATATAATCCAATAATAAGAATTTTCTTGCCTTGTAACACTAATTCAATAATAACATATCTTCCTTGTATATCTGATTCAATTAATCTAGCTGATAGAGCTCTTCTTACATAAATTACCACACACCCCTTTTTATCTAAAGCCGAAGCTATAAAATGTGATCCCAACTGAGAGCTCATCAAGTATTTTTGATCCTTCGCAACAATATGAGTCTCCTGCAGGCAAACGATGTCATTTTTATGTTGTTTCAAATAATGAAATACTTTTTTCCATTTCTGTGGTGAATTTAAGCCATTAACATTCCAGGTCAGGAACTTTGCCATCCTTAATGGCCTGGAGCCTCTGGAGCACTGCTTGAAGATCAGCTGTTGGCCTCTTCAGACGTGCCCCCCCCTATGGGCTCTGTAGTAATCACACCTTGTATTGTTGAACCAGAATCAACCTTCTGCTTCTGTTCCTATATCTTTACGTCTATACGCAGCACAAGTCATTCTTTGTTCCTTTGAATCCTTTACCTCCAAACTCTGTTCAATAGGCTCCATCTGCGGTAACTCTCCTCCCACCAATGACATTGCACCTTCTTCCAGCCTTTCATCCGCTCTCTTAAATCGTGGAGATGGTGGTGAACCTGCTTTCAGGACATGAACATAAAAATCTCTTGCCTTTAAAATCGTATTGAGTCTGTATCGTGTCCCTGCATAGTTCACCACTATTCCGCTAGGTATCTCCCATCTAAAGTGAATCTGGTGATTTTTGAGCTCCTCAGACAAAAAAGCAAAGTCCTTCCTTCTTCTAAGAATCTTTGGGGGTATTTCTTTTAAAATTATAATATCTTGATCTGCAATTTTAAATCTCTGATTGTAAAAAGCCTCAACAATTGCATTTCGAAGTGATCTCCTAGAAAAATAGATAACCACATCTCTAGGCAAATTCCTCTGTCTTGCAATCCATGAATTAACTCTGAATATTTTTTCCATATCTCTTAACAATTCTTCAGGTTCACATCCCAAAATGGGAGCGATCGCTTTCACCACCTCCTCTTTCAAGTCTTCTCGTGGATCTTCTTTTAAGCCTCTTATCCGCAATGCAAATTCCATCTCCCTGTATTGTGAGATGGTAACTTCATCTTGTATTATATCAATCCTATTTTCAGCTTTAACCACTCTACCCTCTAATTTTTCAGTATTTTCCACAACCTCGTCCACCCGGTCATCAAGACGTTCAATGTGTGCAGCTAATCCTTGAAAAGCCAGCAGAATATCCTCCCTTATCTCTTTATTCTTATTCTCAAAAAGGCCTGCCATTTTCCCCTTAATTTCCTGCATTGCTGTTTTTAAAGCCTCTTGAATGTCTCTAAGCGTAAATGCAGGAGGGGGGGGGAAGGAGGAGGTGATCTTGGTTTAGATTGTGCTGAAGGCTGTATTACAGGAGATGAGATCGCAGTTTTAGAGACAATTCCAACACGCTTTGAAGCCATTTTCCTGCTTATATCTTAACACAGTACTTTCAAGCAAAAAAACAACACTCCAGCGCCATCTTTTCTTTTAAGACAAATCCAAGTTTGGAAAAGATCATTCTCTCCGAGTTAAAGTTTTCAAAATTAGCAATTGTAATTCCTCCTGGTCAGCTCCATCTGCTTTAAATACTCACAAGTCTCTTTGAAATGCAGAGGTGGGTGCCGCGTCTTGCTTTGCTCCTAACAATCGGAGCAAAGTCGTCCTGGAGTGCAGAGAACAAAGCCTCGGGCTATGAGGGAGCTCAAACCTTTCACCCCCCAGACAAGAGGGTGTCAGTGAGCTCAACCTCTACCTGAGGAAAAAACTCACCTCCCCCGCTTCTCCCGAGGGGGGGTGTTTCCAAGCCGCAGGACAGCTGATTAACGCTGTCTCCGTGCGCTTTTACGCATTCTCAGGGCTGGCAGCCTAAAAAAAGCTGCCATCAGCGTGGCCACTCCACCGGAAGCTCATCTAAAAAGCTTCTTAATGCTCTTGGTGTAAGTATATTGAAATAATCTACATCAGGCATCCCCAACTCACAGCCTATGGACCACATGCAGCCCTGGACAACTAGTAATGCAGCCCCACAAAATTGTAAACTTTTAACATCATATGATTTATATACATTAACTTTGTTATATATTTTATATGTGGCCTAAGACAATTCCTCTTCATTCAATGCAAGGTTGGACACCCATGATCTACCCAGAAGAAAGTAGAAAAACAGTATAAACAAACAAACAATATAGTCTGGCTCTATTGCTTCTTTTTTTTTCTAGTTTTGGATTTATTATTAAAAATCAGTATTAGTCAACTTATTGCAATAAGCCTTTAATAATCATAATCAATCAGATGACATAAATCCAACAAAATCACTCCCTGGAATGCAGTTGCCCTGAAAAATATGGAGCCATCTGAATAGAATCAGGACAGGCCATGCCAGAACTAGAGCAAAGCTCTTTAAGTGCCTGCAATGTGACTGTGATGCACCGGAACAAATGATAAAATATATAGCTCTAGAATGTCTACCCAGGGAATTTCAAGGCACCTGGGATGATCTCATCGCAGTCATACCAGAAGCACTTAGATGGTTAGCTTTCCTAGATACTGAACTATAACATCTATCCTATTAAGACTCGATGGCACCATATTATGGTGATTTTATCCTGGTTGTATCTCATCTATTATATTGTCCACACATTTTTCACACATGTATATGCTGATGCTTTATTCAAACTTATCTTTGTGTTTGTAGGAATAATGTGTTTATTAGTATATCAGTGATTGCACGACCTCTGTAGATGCCATATACTAAATAAAATAAATAACTTACTACACATGTATTAAAATCGTCCTTTCTGCCTCTCCTTCCTCCCAGTTTTAGAGTGAATGAGTTTCTCTAAAACAGTCATTGTATCACTTCTGATAAGTTCTTAAAAAAGTATTGAATTCCTTAAAATTTAAATCAGCTTTGTTAAAAGCAGACAGCACTGATGACTAAAAAAAGACAATTGATGTAATGGTAATAATGGTAAGAATCCAGTGAAGTTGAATCAAATTTCAGCATAGCATCTGAAAAGAAGGCATATATCAGCTTGATTAACCTCTGGAAACCACACTTCCAGAATTTGTTCAAAGGAATATAGTAGTCATTGACATCATTAACCATCTCCTTGACCTAATGAAGTTCCCCAACCAGACTATGTTCTGTCACCTGTGTGATGAACATGAACATTTGATTATACATCTTTGGGCCTGCATCATCCAATGTAGATTTTTTTATGGCGTTTGGGTGATCACTTCATTTGACAGTTCTTAAATTCTCATTTATGGACTAGAAATTCTTACCCACATCTACATGGAGGGAAGTGTATAGTGGGGTGCCCCAGGGCTCTGTTCAAGACCCAGTGCTCTTCAACATCTTCATCAATGATTTGGACGAGGGGATAGATAGGGAACTTATCAAATTTGCAGATGACACCAAGCTGGCAGGAACAGCCAACAGTTCAGAAGGCAGGGTTAAGATACAGGAGGACCTGGACAGACTTGAACACTGGGCGCTATCTAACAAAATGAAATTCAATGGTGAAAAAAGTAAGGTTCTACATTTAGGCAAGAAAAACCAAATGTACAGGTATAGTATAGGGGGTACCTTGCTCAATAGTAGTAACTGTGAGGGGGATCTCGGAGTCCTAGTGGACAATCACTTAAATATGAGCCAGCAATGTGCTGTAGCTGCCAAAAAAGCCAACACAGTGCTGGGCTGCATTAACAGAGGGATAGAATCAAGATCACGCGAAGTATTAATACCACTTTACAATGCCTTGGTAAGGGCCACACTTGAAATACTGCATCCAGTTTTGGTCACCACGATGTAAAAAAGATGCTGAGACTCTAGAAAGAGTACAGAGAAGAGCAACAAAGATGATTAGGGGACTGGAGGCTAAAACATATAAGGAACGGTTGCTGGAAGTGGGTATGTCTAGTTTAACGAAGAGAAGGACGAGGGGGGACATGATAGCAGTGTTCCAATATCTCAGGGGCTGCCACAAAGAAGAGGGAGTCAAGCTATTCTCCAAAGCGCCTGAGGGCAGGACAAGAAGCAACGGATGGAAACTAAGGAGAGAAGCAACCTAGAACTAAGGAGAAACTTCCTGACAGTTAGAACAATTAACCAATGGAACAACCTGCCTCCAGAAGCGGTGAATGCTCCAACATTGGAAGTTTTTAAGAAGAGACTGGATAGCCATTTGTCTGAAATGGTATAGGGTTTCCTGCCTGAGCAGGGGGTTGGACTCGATGACCTCCAAGGTCCTTTCCAACTTTATTATTATTATTATTATTATTATTATTATTATTATTATTATTATTATTATTATTATTATTATTACTACTACTACTACTACTACTACTACTACTACTACTACTACTACTACTACTACTATGTGACATGAAGCTAGTAGATTCCAGGAATCAATGCCTCAGTATGTAAGAGTACATATTGCCCATTGCATTATTGTCGTCTTAGAAACTTCACTATATTCTTCCCAGGAGGCATGTCGAACTGTACCCTTAAATAATCAGAAGTCTGTTTCCATCATTAAGGGATATATAAAAACCATATAACAATAAGAAGTTTCATTTTTTTGTTTTCTTATCCTTTTTTCTTTTGCATCATCTCTGTTTTATTATTATTATTATTGCAAGTTTGAAGGCAGAGGTCAGTGATGCATAAAGTTTATGAAAACTTTGTGTGGTCAACACTGTTGCTTTATTATTTTTTAAAAAGCATGTGAATCCATTTCAACTAACAAATAAAAGAGCAAATAAAAAGAATAAAATAAAAGGTGGTAATTTTATTTGACATTTGTGGAGTTCATGTTAGTATTTCAGAAAGGATTTTCCCCTATTTTCTTAAGGAAGCATTGCATATAATGCAGGGTTGGTTCTAACATCAATTACCATGAATTGATGCTGTGGGGAGAATGTATTAGCTGAAGAGTATGTGCTGACATTTTATGTAAATCCTAGTTTTTAGACAATGGAACATATCCTGGAAAATGAACACTAAGCCAACACTAAATAAAAGTGGCATCAACTAAGTAAACTAGAAGACTATCTAATGAGATAATTGGGAATACATCAGCAGGAAAAGTAGGGGGAAAATGCATAGGCAAAAAGAACCAATCCTAAAGGGAGACTGAGATGAAAGCATGGTTAATAATAGTGGAGAAGGGGGAAACAATGTGATTTGTGTCTGTGATACTGAGATGTGAGGGAATATCTGACATAAACCTGAGAGAAGGAATCACTGTACCTAAAAATCTGCATACATAATCCTTGGAATGAATGTAAATTGGGAATAAGCAATGGTTTCTTTTTTAAAAAAAATGCTTTTGAAGAGATCAAGTAATACATATATTACTTGTACTTTAAATGGAGAATGGCACATCTCAAATTATTCTTCTCTATCTCAACTGCAATATATTTAACAGTAACTAAGCAGTTCTTTATCTCTCTATTTCTTTCATTCATTTGTTCAATTTATACAGTCACACATCTCATACTTTACCAATAATGTTATTTATTTATATTTTATATTTCCTAATCACTCATCTCCCTCAGAGAGGAGCTCTTTAGTACTAGGTTGCATTAACAGAGGGATAGAATCAAGATTACATGAAGTGTTAATACCACTTTATAATGCCTTGGTAAGGCCACACTTAGACTACTGCATCCAGTTTTGGTCACCACGATGTAAAAAAAAGATGTCTAGTTTAATGAAGAGAAGGACTAGGGGGAGTGACATGATAGCAGTGTTCCAATATCTCAGGAATTGCCAAAAAGAAGAGGGAGTCAAGCTATTCTCCAAAGCATCTGAAGCCAGGACAAGAAGCAATGGATGGAAACTAATCAAAGAGAGAAGCAACTTAGAACTAAAGAGAAATTTCCTGACAGTTAGAACAATTAACCAATGGAACAACCTGCCTCCAGAAGTTGTGAATGCTCCAAAACTAGAAGTTTTTAAGAAGAGACTGGACAGCCATTTGTCTGAAATGGTATAGGGTTTCCTGCCTGAGCAGGGGGTTGGACTAGAAGACCTCCAAGGTCCCTTCCAACTAGTAGCAGCAGCGGCAGTAGTAGTAGTAGTAGTACTAGTAGTCGTAGTAGTAACCCAAGTCATTAAGGATTATGTGTTATCCTGAATTCCAACATATATATTTCTTATTTCAGAAAAAAGGAAGCATGAATATTGTGCTTCAAGAGTGATAAAGATAGTTCACATCACAAAATGACAGCAACAGTAGTGGGATTCCCCTTGTCTCTGCTTCCTCCCCCCCCCCAAAAAAATATTTTTATTGTTATTCCAACTGACATGAAAGTTTATTCCTTTCTGAGCACTAAAAAAAGTTGTAGGAAATTGCTTCCTTTCATCCTTGTCCTTCAGAATTCAGAATTCCTTTTGGAGCTCATCAGTCACAATCAGAAAACTCTGATGAGAAGTCCCAATTAGAAACAGAAGTTATTCCAATACTACTTGTTGTGTATTGAGTTCGTTGAAGCATAGACCAGACCAATGTAATACAACTATTCTTTATTGCTGGAAAACACAGAATTGTCTCCGACAACCACTTCACATCTATTTATACAGTGCCACCACTAGACGGTGACCAATCATTTTAAAGAACAATTTCCCGCTTAAATTGCAGGCTAGCAGTTTGCTCCACGACAGTTGGAGACTCTTTTCAAACATACACAACAATGGGTCATAACAACTATTAATGACTAACCCATACATTATACCCCTTCTCCCTGGATAAGTCAGCACATTGCAACTTATGAACATAATCATTCAAATATGCAGGCGGATTTCATGTCCATTCGAAGCACCACACTGTTGTTTGAGGTCCCTGATCTCCCAGCCTCCTTGGGCCGGATAGACCGGGGTCCCTTGGCCTGATTGCTTCGGGAAGACCAGTACCTCGTTGATCGTTCTGGCTGGGTAGACCGGTGCTGCCATGTCCATTATTGCTGGGTAGACCAGCAATAATGGACATGGCTGTCTTCATTTGCGATACTGCCTGATGGACTCAGGACAGGGTTCACTGGCAACCCCAATTCTGCAGGCATAGTCTCAAAATTTTGGGTGGTTCAGGCATGGCCCAGTCACCAGGCAACCCACTAATCTCTTCTCCATCAGTGGCCAGGCTCTGGCTAGCCTGACGCCTCCGCAATTGGTCTATGTGGCGTTGAACCACATGACCATCGTCCAGGGCCACTTCATAAGACAGTGGCCCTGACACCTTTGAAACCACAGCTACCACCCAAAGTGTCCCCAGCCCGTAGTTTCTCGCCCATACTTTCTCACAAGCTGCAAACTTCTTGGGGGCTTGGGTTGTGATGTTTTCGCAGCAGCCCTGTCAGGGTGGAGACGGTCCACTTGGTGGTCAGCCGACGTCCCCATCTCAGTTCTGCTGGACTGCGGCCCTTAGTGGTGTAAGGAGTAGTATGTTGGCAGAGTAGAAAATCCCCTAAGCAATGATGCCAGTCACCTGTCGTTAATTTCTTCAGTGCTTCTTTGGTCGTTCTGACCATTTGTTCTGTTTGATCATTTGAAGCAGGATGAAAGGGGGCTGAGGTAGCGTGTCTGATCATGTTGGTCCTCAGGAAGGACTGGAACTCAGCCCCATTATCAGACACAATCACATCTGGCAGGCTGTGCGTGGCAAAGATTCTGCGCAGTGCCTGAATGGTCCTGGCAGTAGTCATAGATGGGACAGGTGCTACCTCTAGCCATTTAGAATAGCTGTCCACAACAATGAGGAACACCTGTCCTTGGAAGGGCCCTGCAAAGTCTATGTGCACGCGAGACCAAGGAGTTTGTGTGGTCTCCCAGTGATGCACTGGTGCTTGAGGCATTTCAGGTCAGGTCTCCTGACAGACCTGGCAGCTCCTTACTTGAGCCTCTATGTCCTTATCCAGGCCAGGCCACCACAAGTAACTCCTAGCAAGTCCCTTCATCCTAACTATGCCTGGATGATTCTAAAACTCTGGCTCTTAATGTGGGTGGGACTATCACCCTGCTTCCCTATAGCACGCAGCCTTTATGAGCTGACAGCTCATCTTTTCTGCTAGTGAAACTATGAAATTCTGACCTGGCCTGGTATCAGGCCACCCCCTCAACACCCAGTTCAGAACACGACTGAGTGTTCTGTCAGTGGCAGTTTCAGCAGCCACATTTTCAGCATGAAGGGGTCTGAGGGAGATCCTGGATTGCCAGGATGTGAGCTGCAGGTGCTGGGTCAGGGTCTGTGTGAGGCAGTCGGCTGAGTGCATCAGCATGGCCCATTTCCTTTCCTGGCTTATGGACTAGCCTGTAAGAATAAGCAGCCATGAATATTGACCATTGCAGCATCCTAGGAGAAAGGATCTGTGGTGTCTGCTTGTCTGCTGTGAAGAGTCCTAAGAAAGGCTTATGATCCGTGAAAACAATGAAGGAACGCCCATATAAGAAGTCGTGATTTTTTTTAATTCCAGCTACAATGGCTAAAGCCTCGTCTATCTGCGCGTAGTTCCTCTCTGCAGGGGATAACGTTCTGGAATAGTAAGCGATGGGTGCTTGGTGCCCATCTGCCATTAGATGGCTTAAAGCTGCTCCTATGCCATATGGTGAAGCATCACATGCTAGACTGACAGGCAATTTCTAATTGAAGTGAGCTAGTACTGAGCTTGATGACAACAGTGATTTGACTGCTTTAAAAGCTTTTTTGTGGGTGTTTGTCCACTCCCACGATGCCTTTTTATCCAGAAGCTGATGAAGCGGCTCTGCCAAAGCTGCCTTGTGTGGCAGGAATGAATGGTAGAAATTAAGTAGCCCTAAAAATGCCTGCAGCTCCCCTTTTGACTTAGGTCTGGGAGCCTGTTGTATAGCTTTAAGCTTAGAGTCAGAGGGGTGGATTACAGCAGCATCTATCCTGAATCCCAGGAACTCAGTAGAGTTCACACCAATTTGGCACTTGTCTCTTTTTAACTTCAACCCCGCTTCGCAGAACTGTTGAATAACTGCTCTGAGATGCTCTGCTAAGATTGCTGTGGATTCCCCAGCAATCAGAATGTCATCAAAATAAGGGCACACACCTGGAATATTCTTAAGTGTGCATTCCATTATACTCTGGAACAACCCTGGGGCAACACTTACCCCAAACTGCAGGCAACGAACCCTGAATGCCCCTCTATGTGTGACTATTGTCTGAGCCTCTGCAGTGGCATCATCCACAGGCAGTTGCTGATATGCCTGTGTGACTTCCTGTTTAGCAAATACACGACCTCCCTGCAGTGATGCCAGGAAGTGGGTTACCACTGGAACTGGCTAAGCATATTGCTGCAAAGCTTTGTTAATTGTGCATTTGTAATCAGCACAAATACGAATGTCCCCATTGGACTTCACTGGTGTTACTATGGGGATTTCCCACATGCTGCTATCTACAGGTTGAAGCACTCCCTGCTGTACTCACTTGTCTAGCTCTGCATCTATTTTAGGCTTTAGAGCGAAAGGCACTCTGCGAGGTTTGATCCTGATAGGAGTTACTGTTGGATCGAGGTTAAGGGAGATTGGTGCTCCCTTGAATTGACCTAAATTAGGGCTGAATACATCAGCAAATTCCTGGCACACAGCCGCTAGGTCGGCTGTTTGTGTGTGGTTGATGCCGGTTACTCGGATGCCCAGGGCATCAAACCAGTCCAGCCCAATCAAACTGGCGTGCTGGCCTTCAACGACCACGACGTTGAGGGGACCCTCAAACTCTTTGGAGCTGACTCTTACTGTCATGCCTCCGTCTGAGCCTGACTCTGAGGACGACATGGAGTTCCCTGTTGAGGCCCAGGAGGGGGTGTCTGTGGCTTCGGAGGACTGTGGGGAGGAACAGGCTGAAGCAGGCCAGGGCCTTTCAAGTTTGGAACAGGGAAGGCAGAGCTCAGGTGAGGAGCAAGGCCCCTCCCCACCAGATCCCAGAGCAAGGAGAGCAGAGAGGAGGAGGGAACAATGGAGGCAGGCTCACTTGCTCGGGAGGAGAGCATCACATCCCACTTCACAAGGCACACCTGGGGAATAGGTATTTAAGGAGACGCTGTGGGGTGGGGCATTTGCCGGGAACAAACGTGAACTCTTATGATGTGACCTCTTGTACCTGGACTCTTTGTATTTTGGATCAAGTTTGTTTCCTGCTGAGTTTTCCTTGCTGTCTTCAGTTTTGCAGTTTGCAGGTTACAGGCAAGCTGGATGTTGAAAAGATCATACTTTGTTTGTTATCTGTTTTACTTTAAAACTCCGTTGACTGTTTTATTGAACTTGTGCCAGCATATGTGGGGGCTGTTGGGTGAATGTTGGCAGTGCTTACAAAGACAATTATTTTGACCAGCTAATTGCTTTGCCTCTGTTTGGGGCCCTGGGTCATTACACTTACTGTGGCTTCGCCTTTCACCACTACGCGGCAATTTTGAAAGTCTGTCAGAACAAGGCTTGACTGTTTGAGTCGAACTTGTTTCCTGCCTTGTCTGCAGATGTAGCTAAACATTTTGTGAGAGATTACGGACAGGGCTGACTTGGTGTCTAGTTCCATAGAACAAGGGACCCTTGGCAGCCTGACTTTAAGTCTCAGCTTCTCTTTGAGAGGGCGTTGGGCTCCTGTCCTTAATGTGTTTCTTCTTCCGGAGCAGTAACCGACCCTGTTCTGTCCCGGAGCCCATTTACCTCTCCATGGGATGTCTTCGGGCAGAACGTCTCTCTGGGGACCTTTATAGACTCTGGGGATGTGCCCTTGCTTGCCACAAGCACGACACACTGCAGTGCAGAATTTGCACTCAGAACTCTTGTGCTGTTTGCTGCAACTGGCACAGCTAGGGAATAGAACTGCCTTGTCAACGGGACATTGCTGTCTGATGGGTTGCTTCTGTAACCGGTCAATCTCATCACCCTCGTCTGGGTCTTCAAGTATTTCTGTAGTTTTGTGGTGCACAGATGTCTGGCTGAGGAGAGTCTTCTGAGGTCGTAAAGCCATGACCTCCTTTAACGTATCCTGGAATGTCAGCGTTTCTTTTGTGAAAAGCCTCTGCTGCAAATTTCGGTTCCTCAGGCCACACACGAGTCTGTCTCTGAGTCGATTCTCTAAGTAAGGAAACTCGCAGAGTCTTGATGTTTGTCTAGTGCAGCCACGAATTCAGCTGCTGACTCCCCTGCCTGTTGCTCTCTTTGCTAAAATGCACGCTGCCAAGCAATAACGGACAGCCTGGGTTCAAAATGTTCCTTTAGCCTCCTCTTCAGATCAGTGTATGTGACTGATTCTAAGCTGGCTGGGGCAATCAGGTTCTCCGCGATGTCGAAGGTTGCCTGCCCGCACATGCAGAGCACGGTTGCTGCCTTCAGCCCATCGTCTCTCACCTGGTTGGCCCACAGGTAGTTCTCCACCCTGGAGATGTAGGAGCTCCACTGTTCAGGGTGAAAAACATCAAATTCATTCAGCTTGCCCACTTTGGCCACAGCTGATACTCACGAGGTCTTGGTCAATGCCTTCTGCTGCTAGGAGCTGCTAGGTAAATCCTGGGGACGGATTCCTCAGGAAGACTGTGCCTTCAGTGTGACTTTACTGGCAAGCAGGGTGGGAACGTGGTCCTTACCAGGGCTCTGGTGCCTGGTCTCACACCCTAGTGACTTCTGGCTAAGTGCTTCAACTCTCTCTCTCTCCTTAGCAGCATCCCACCTTCGTCGCCACTATTATGTATTGAGTTTGTTGAGGCATAGACCAGACCGATGTAATACAACTATTCTTTATTGCTGGAAAACACAGAAGTGGCTCCGACAACCACTTCACATCTATTTATACAGTGCTGCCACTAGGCGGCGACCAATCATTTTAAAGAACAATTTCCCGCTTAAATTGCAGGCTAGCAGTTTGCTCCACGACAGTTGGAGACTCTTTTCAAGCATACACAACAACGGATCATAACAACTGTTAATGACTAACCCAATGCATTACACTACTCATATTGGAATAAGTAAAGTATACCAAGGATACCTCTGCAGTTGTTTTGCTTCTAGGATTTCTAATTCCTTGGAGATTTCTACTCTTTTATTTATTATTTATTTAGTTTAAGTACATATGCTGTATTCTACTTTTCAAGGAAATAATGTTCTCAAAGTAATTTTCAAGCAATAGAGAATATTATAAATAACAATTCATTAAATACATATCAACAAACTTCTAGAGTTCCTCCTATGTGTTGGTAATAATCCACAATGGCCAAAATGAATCAAACAAAACAACATCTAGGATATTGTTACCTATCTTCCTGCTTTGCACTTTAGTGATTCTTCCTATAAAACAAATTGCAATAGACAACATTTCTATTGTAGCCATGATTCACCTTGTTATAGCTCTGAACACCAATCAATATTTCAAAAGGATTGTTGGGCAGAAAAGGTGAGCAAATGAGGCTTATTGAAAACACAGGAATTTGACACTCTAGTTTGGCTTGATTCCAAACTTATTCTGATAAGTTACGCTTTTTTTAATATAAACTGATCCCTGGAATCCCTGGAGTTTCAAAAAACAGTAAATCTTCAGTTGTCCTAATGGTAGAACAATGAATTAATTTCAGATAGACAAAATAATCCTTTGCCTGAAAAAAAAATTCCATCATATACCTTCTTTTAGCTGTTTGAACACTTACTTTAATGAAGTGAGTCTTGATCCAACTGATATAACAATGAAAAGTATTTCCAGATTTAATAGTGTCTCAAAGATATCCACTGAATCTGAATACTTGATTATGGTCATGAGTTTCACATAAGAATTATGGATAGCACTACCTGAAATATAGCAACCACTCATAACATACTTTACATAGCTCTGCTTATATGGTATCTATACTTATCCATCCATTCTTGCCCAAAAAAGAGAATGTTTCTACTTTCCAGGTCCCATTCTCCAACTACAACCTTTGGCTTTCTGCTTCAGTCTAGGAAGGCTTTTGTAGAAGCTCACCTCATATGTAAATTTTCAGAGGATAAATGGTTTATTTTAATTGTATTGTACTCTCATAGATTATACGTTTTAACAAAAGTTTGGATACAAATGGACATTACCTGTTTCAAAAATTCCATTCGTTGCTGGATCTCCCTATCTCTGTTGATACAGTAGCAATAAATAAAAAGGGATTTTTAAAATATTTTTATCTTTTTTTGCTGTTAACCTTGTCCCTTAAGGAGTATCTTCTTTCACAAAGATAAACTGTGAGTTGTATAAAACCTGAAAACTTGATGTACTTTTTCTTTTGCCATCTGCAAGTTATTTCTGTCCAATATTTTTGTCAAAAAGAAAGTGAACTTTACGTTTTAGTGTGTTTCTCATTTTATGTAATTAAAATGGCAACTTTAAAAGGTGGCAATAAAAGATTGCACCAAAATGACCCTATGCACATTTTATCAGAATTTTCTAAAAATGTATTGGTATCATTTCCCCAGAGGACTGTGGATAGAATTGTAGCTGCCAGTTTACACATTGTTTTGCATGTGACTCCACTGGGGGGGAAAATTAAAACAGCATTAAAATACTTTTTATTTCTTCTAGAGTAGAAATAGGACTAATGTCACTAAGAAAAATCTGCCATACTTGGATACCACCACTATTTCCAGTAGTGATTTATAAATCAAGGTTGATTGGAAAAAGACTTTACACAGCTATATGAAGCAACTTGTCCTTCAAAATCCCCAATGTGAAGTGTTTAAGACTTTACAAGTCACCATCAACATTTTTATCTGTAAACATAACAGAAGCCAGCAAAGAAATGTTAGCATTAGTGAGATATATTTCAAACAGGCCATTACAATGAATAAATTGCATTCCCCAATTTGGCATTAATGCTCTATTTCTCTATCTACTTGACTTCAAAGAAGCAAATTTCCCTCCAAATGAAGACTGATAAAAAGATTAAAATAGAGCAACTAGGGGTAAAATCTCTCAAATGCTTGATGTTTATGAAAATTAAAATATAGGTAGTCCTTATGATCACAATTGGGCACAGAATATTAGTCGTAGGTTGTGATGGTCATAAGTCAAGGCACCATGTCACTGAACTTGATCTTGCAACCATTTTTAAGTATTTGCTTAAGTGTTTCACAAATCATGAAGTCCTATGTATAAACCCATTTCTCCAAATGAGTGTTTTTTTTCCCTGCAAGCTGACAAAAAATGCTGGAAATTGGTAAAACTGTTACGACCACAGCGTACAGGCAAACAGGCATAAATGTGAGCTGGTTGCCAAGTGCCCAAAATGCAGTCATATGACTGGGGGATGGGCAGCATGATATTTTACAACTCTTTTCAAGGCTGTTTAACTCCAAATGGTTGTTAAATAAATAGTTATAAGTTGAGAACTACTTGTAATAGAAGCTTAGATGGAATGTATAGATCAGAAAAGGTGCTATCAAGAGGACTCCTGAATAGTTAATAAGCTAAGTTAGAGAAGCTATTCCAATCTTCTTTCTTTAAAAACTAAAGACATTTCCAAACAAAGAAAGCAAAAAGGAACTTTGGCATAAGAAATATAGACTCAATAAAAAAAATTAAAAAGACTTTGAGGTGGACAAAAATAAATAGGCCCTGAGATTGAAAATATAGTTCAATGTAAGGAAATGCAAAGTGACACATGTTGTTTTAAGAACCCAAATGTTGTTTAGCCATTAATAGGATCAAAACTAAAAGCCCTGGGGTACAGTTAGACAAAAATTGTCAACACAGTGTGCTATTAAAAAAAAAGGGAATATCTGTCCTTGGAAGCATCTGGAATTAAAAATAAAACTGCCAAACCTAATTGTTTTATATATAATTCTTGGAATACTGTATACATTTCTGATGACCACACATCAAAAAATTGAAAGAAGACAAAAGGAGAAATGAAATGATAGGATTTGAGGTGATCCTATACAAAGAGCAACTATAAAGTTTGGGCTTTTTTGTTTAAAGTGAGAATGAGTAAGAAAAGATAAGAAAAGAATGTAAAATTCCACAGTCTGTTCAATTTTCTCCCATTCCTACAATGTTAAAATCTGGGATTCTCCATTGTAGAAACATTCAGAATCAGTAAAAAAAAAACTTCCTTACACATATTGTTCTCATCAGATCTGATGACAGCCACCAATTTAGATTGATTTTAAAAGGGAACTGGGAAAATCAAACAGGATTAGATGTCAGGACCTACTTGTCCTGATAGCTATATATCCACTTCCCTAAATTATAGCCAGAATGCCTTAAATATCTGCTGCTATAGAGAAAGGGGAAGGGGAGAGTGGAAAATTTATTACAACCATAGAACAAAAGGAAAAAAAACACCACAGGAAAACATGAGATAACCATTGCCAATTACAGCTGGGTTTATACTGAGTAACAAAACCAAGCAACATTTAAGGACACTGAATTGTCTTGTGGTCTAATAAGTAATGGAAGCAAAATAAGTCAGAATACCCAGGAATATAGAAAGGAAATGGGAAACTGGGAAATGGGAAATTCTGTAAAACTGGCAGAATAACAAAACATGGGCTGTAATTTCTATTATATCTGCCTCTGAGGGACATTGTTGGAATGTATAGATTTTCCTATATTTCCCCTTCAATATTGCTATATTTTTTTTCCTATATTTCCCCTTCAATATTGCTATTGGGAAATGCTAAAACCATGGCTTTTCTATTTTTCTTTTAAATTTATTTTAGTATTTTTACTAAAATCATGAAAACTAATACTAACTAAAAAAGTAAAAGAAAAAATGATAAAGAAATTATGGAGCTCCATTTCCATCTGTCCTGTTTGCCATCATTCACTCCCTAGAGACTAAAATGGAACATCTGTAACTTGAGCTGGCCACGAATGAGGAGTGTATATCGGAGGTGGTGACCCTTTGAGAGCTGTATGCAACGAAATTTCATTTTGATGTATGCCGATTGGTGTATTTTCAAAGTGACAATAAAGTTGTTGTTGTTGTTGTTGTTATTATCTTTCCTTCCTGTTTGTCATATCTTACCTATACACAAATCTTTAAAGTTTTGTTGTTCAGTCCTGATCAGCAAAAGTCCATTAAGAGTTACCAGAGATAATAATATATCTATTTTAGCCTTGATCAATAAACCAGTATTATATTCATTCCCTTTACTTTTAACAATCTTGATCCTTAATTGCCTAAAATAAAGTCCTTGAACATGATTACTTCTCATTTTTATTTGTCCCTTGTCATATAAATTGTACAAAATTTAAACAGATCTCTTTTGTAAATCCAATATAAGACTATTATTTAGTTCAATGTTTTGATTTGATAAAATGTCAACTGCTTTCATTTGCCTATCCAGTATAGCAGCTCTTTCCACACCATACCTCTCATTTTTAGATCCACTTTCAAATTAGACTCAGTCTTATC
Source organism: Protobothrops mucrosquamatus (assembly GCF_001527695.2). Classification (NCBI taxonomy): domain Eukaryota; kingdom Metazoa; phylum Chordata; class Lepidosauria; order Squamata; family Viperidae; genus Protobothrops; species Protobothrops mucrosquamatus. Next base: position 430,918 of record NW_015386498.1, on the reverse strand, counting down.
CAGTAAAATTTGCTCCATTTCTATATAAACTTCCAAGCATAATCTGTCTATAATAGCAAACATTTAAAAAACTGACTTGTTCAAATTTCTTCCAAAATATCCAGTGTTAAATTTTCCAAATCAACACTTGAATTACCTGCTAGCTGTTTATTTTTTTTAAATGGAATTTTTAAGAATAACAAGTTTTACAACATGAGATTTGTTTTCTTCAATACTTTAAAGTTTAAAAAACAGGTTTAAGGGCTTAAAAATTCTTTAGGAATAAACAGAAAATGGGTGATTAGAACTTTAATTTTGGAAAGTTACAAATGGACTAAGGATAAAGATTGATTTGGAATAAGATTTTAGAATTAATTATAAGAAATCTTGCTATGGAAAGTGCATTTGTTTTTAATACATTTAGAAAAAATATGATTGGACACTTGGAAGCTTGAAAACTAGACGGAATTAAAAATTACAATTAAAGGAGAATACCACTTAAATTTGACTTACTAATACAGAATGGAGCAAATATTTTTTTAGGGTACTATTATTTATTTTATTATTTATTAAATTTGTTTGCTACCCATTTTGCCAAGGTGATGCTAGGTGGCTTACAACATTAAAATGAAATATGCTTTTTAACAATGAACCCAGAAATTAATTTGAAGCATGTCTGCCTCTATAGATAGACTGTGTTTCAAAGAATAGGAAAAAGTTTTACTGGGCATGACTGAGACCAATCTGAAAATTGATAAGAATGATATGGAAAAAGGTGCTACATTGGGCAAAGATATACAACTGTCTGATGTGTTTATAATTTAAAAAGAAATAGAAATAACAAATCAACACATGATCTGGACAACTTTTTTATATTGGATTTACAAAAGAGTCATGTTAAAGCTTTGAAGAATTTTATGAGAAGGGACAAAGAAAAAAATGAAGAGAACTCAAGTTCTAGGATATCATTTAATTGGATTAAAGATAAATATTGTTACAAATAAAAGGAAAGAATATGAACTTGGTTTATTTGATCAAGGTCAAAATAGATACTTTTTTTAGATATGTTGTTATCTCTGGTAACCATTAATAGACTTTTGTTGATTAGATCTGAACAACAAGGCTTTAGGCTTAGTTTATAGCCTAAAGAGAAGGGATATGGAAAGAAGAGATCATTTGTTGTGTTTCAACAGAAAGTGGTAAGTTACTAAAATTGTTTATAGTTGTTGTGCAAAGGGTGAAGTTATTTCTTTATATACTTCTTTTCTTTACTACATTATTTTCTATCTTTCTATTTTTTTTCTCCACTTTCTATTTTTATTTCTTTTTGATTGTATTACATTCTTTTTAACTGTAATTTCTAATAACATTACTATAAAAAATAAAATAAAATTTGGAAACTGGTTATTAATACATAATGGGGACAAGTTACATAATCCAATTAGCCTTCTACAGATAGAACCTTTTGTTTCAAAATTAAGTTGGTCCGCTCTAACCCCAGTGGCAAGAGATCGTCTGGTTGACACCGTGAGATGCAGAATACATTGTTCAATTGGCTGATCCAGCAGGGCTTTTTTTGGGGTGTGTTACAGGTCCCACAGGAATCAGTGGAGTTTTCTTCTGAAGTAACTAAAGCTATCACTATCTTCAAATGCAGCCATTTATAACATGTTGCATCCATCTAGCTTGGATATTAGAAAATTACAAACATATTTCTGATTAATCAGATTCTATTTAAAGAAGAAGAATAGTACATCACCTCCCTTAAAAGATTTAAAACAGAACTTCTGACTATCAATATATCTTCCTGGGAGGAACCTATTCCTCTTAGCAGTAGTTAACCCAGCACTGCTTTTTTTCTTTCTTTTTCCTTCCTGCTTTCCTCCCCTTAATGTGCTTAAGCTAGTAATGTAACGTGATTATCAAACCAAAGCTAGTAGAAGGTAAGACACTGTAAGAGTTCACTGTTTCCTCACTTCTGCTCTGCATTACACATTAATTTTCTGTATCTTTCTAAGTCATCTCACACAGTTACAATATATAAACAAAATTACTATTTTCAAGAGATTTTTCTTCTTCCTATGGAAGGGAGAAATATTGTCCTTCTAATTCAGCCATATTTTAATGTTTCATACAAACACATACGGCCACAATTTATGTAAGGCTCAAGGTAAACCTAAAACAAACACAGATGTCCAAATATATATAGCTTCCCCCCTCCCCGATTAGTTCAACTGACTCCAGGGTAAGCAATTAACTTCAAAGGAACTACTGTAGAATACGTGATTTGAGGACTGCCATTCATAGATGGTTTAACAGAAACATTTTTTAAAAAATAAAAATGAACCTTTCATCAAACCTATGCTTATGATTGTTTTTTTCAAGTTAAGAGTGCTTTTTCTTTATTCATTGGAGCTTTCCATAACCAAGAGGTAGGATTTGAAGGCCTCTTCCATCATGTTCCCACAAATCAGAGACAGGCTATAGAAATCATATAACTACTTTAAATATTTTCCTTCTGATGCTTTACATAAAGCATTCTCCTCCTTCCAACTATCAAAACTGTCCATATTACCTTCAGGATAACCAAAGCATACAGAAAGCCCCCCTCTACCTGGAGTTTTTCTCACTCAGAAGCAGCCAGGCCCTGAATAGTAGAAACTATTGTCCTCTACTGTCCGCATTTCTTAATTTACATTCTTTTTAAGGTAATGTTTGAGTGAGATAAATGATAACTGACCTTAACACAATTTGATGACTATTATAAGGAAAATTTAAATGAGCCCTGATGGGTATGTACTCCTTTTGGAGATGTGCCCACCTAGGTTTCAAATGTAGCACCAACTGTCATCCCAGATGGATGGCTCCTGTCATTCAGAATATCTTTCCAACTTGCAGAGGTACTGAGATGTTATTTGTGAGATTGGGCTATAGGAAGAAGATGGGAATATTGCCTCTGCACCAGAATGCAACACACCATCACAAGTGAAATTTCCCAGATGTATGATATTGGGAGACCTCAACTTGTCTAACCTGAGTATAATATCAATCATGTTTCTTGATGGTCTATGGTGGGACTGGAATTGGAGGGGGACAAGGGCATTTGTTCTAATCGTCTGGTTAGATCAAGGGATTGGGATTGGGAGATACAATGTTGCAGTGGTTCTCTTTTTTCCTTCAGGGCTGGTTTATGGACCACCATGGGATTCAACACTTTCCCCTATGTTAGCCAGCACAAATGCATTGGCATGATTAATTAACTGCTTTTAAAGTGAACTATGTTGAGGATGGGCAACTGATTTTTTGTAGAATATGGGATTAATCCAGTTTTAAGTGCCACCCAGTATTGTCTGCACTGTATCTGCAGGTGTCTCTGAAATCTGAATGCTGGGTAGATCTTTAGCTTTGGAAATTATATACATAAACTGGGCTCATGCAACATGCTTAATCATATATGTTAAAGACCTAGCAGCTTCATTCACTCATTATGCAAAACTATGTTAATTTAATCTTGATGTATCTAGCTATCACTTTGTGTATCATCAATTAGTTTATTGATTCATGGTTTAATATATTGTAAAAACACAGCCACAGAATCTCATTGAAGCCCATGCATGAAGTATGTTTAAAAACTGTTTTACTTTGATGAGTAATATCAATCTTAAGGAAATGTGCCAACCTGGAACAGTAATCTTCCCTACTGTTGGATGCTCCATCTCCATCATAAGTTTATTGTGCAGAACCTAAAACATAATAATAAATAAAAACAGTGTAATGAGGGTGATTTTAAAAACATTTTAAAGTCAATAATATAGAAGACCATTATTATATATATGGCACTGCAACACTCAGAACTTTGCACAAAGATCATAAATTCCTTTGTTCAGCATTGTCATAACAACCACTGAACAAATGGTCATAAGTTGAGGACTATCCATAGAGGATTCTGAAAGGAAATTTCTCAATTATTTCAAATATTATTTATTTACTGGTAACATAAAACTGACTTAGCAGGTGTATAGTTTAAAGAAAGTAGGTAACTAACAGGGCAGATCATAAATTTCCCCAAACTTACACATTTAACATGATTAAAATTAAACAGCCACATGCATCTCTATGTTTTCTCAGTTCATGGCATCTCTGAACAGCTGATTTGCATTTTTGTACTGAATGCCAAACAGGGCTGGAACTGAGTTTTAATATAATAACAATTTTGGCTATTTTTTGAGCAATGCAGAAACACTTTCTTTTTTGGATTATGTCAACATTTTAAATGATTTTATAAGTAATTCAACTAACTAGCATATGTTCCAGATATACACGGGCAGATGTACATTTTGTATATATAAAAGCAAAAGATGAGCCTCTTCAATAACATTACTACCTCAGACCAAGATGTATTCAGGCTGCACAATGATCCAGATTTGAAGGAGAACAGGCAATTCTAGGTTTGCTTGAATATATATTCTTTGCATGTGCTTCCATTTCTTTAAAGATTTATATCCATGAACTCATTAGGCTCATGTGTTCTAAATCCTTTAGATCTGGATCACTACCCATCCCTACAAAATGATATAACAATACAATGAACCCTGAATATGCACTCCTTTTTTCATGTCAAGAACTGTGACAGCAATCTTTCTAATTTGGATAGATGAGAGTATTTGTAAATATTCTCCACAGGATTGAATTGTGGAGTCCTTGGTGCTTTTTGAACTTGCTTTCTGGCAGATGTTTCATTACCAAATTAGGTAACATTATTAGTGCAAGAAGGGAGTGGGGTTTGATCTCATTTTATATATTAGTGACTTGACCAGACAGCGTTGGTGGGATTGGTCCTGGTGGTTCCCTAATTGGGCTGTTGTGTAACATTTAGCTCATTTTTCTGTATTGGTAGTTCCTTGCTTGAGATATTGTTTCATTCTTGATTGTTGGTCTAGTATTAATTTTGATGTTAATCTCTGCTCATCTGGGTGTTGATTGCTGTGAGGAGATGTTTTGATCTTTTTGTTTCCTTTTAGGTTTTTCACAGCTGGTATTGGTTTTGCTATAGTAGATTGAGTAGTCAGACACTTTTTGAAAAAGTCAGATGGGTATCTGTTTAGTTGAAAGATGTTGTAAAGATGATCTGTTTCCTTTTTCTGATGTTCAGAGTTGCTGAAGAGTTTGCACTCATCTAAATAGTGTTCTTACATAGCTTCTCTTGTAGGAGATTGGGTTGTTACTTTGATAGTAAAGCACTTGGTTGGTGTGGGTAGTTTTAAGATAGGCATGTGCCTTTCTTGGTAAGGATATCCAGGAATGGTAGTGTGTTCTTGTTTTCTTTTTCCATAGTGAATTTTATTCCTTTGAAGATGTTGATGATTTTATGTGTGTTCTATAGTTAGTCATCTATGTGCCAGAACCATACTTTGGGTTGCATGCATAAGAATACTATAGGCATTACATTACGGTCTCTTCTATTAGTTCTGAAAGCAGTAATCCCATGGGTATTCCTTTGATTTGTTAATATATTTCTCCATCAAATTGTAAAAAAAGGTAGTTAGGTAAAGATTGATAAGATCCACGATACTGGGTATTTCAATCCTGGTGTATTTGATTAGGTCAAGTGTACTGTCATGGATTCTTTGGCTAATTCTAGCTCTATGGATATGACATCAAATAAGACCATGATTTCATCTTCTATTTTCACACCTTTTATTCCTTGGAGATACTGCAGTGGGCAATTGATGGAGTATTTGCTGCCCTGAGTGGTAAACTTTTTTGTCAATTTTTAGCGATGATATAGGTTGAGGTATCTGGTAATGATACAATTGAATAGAGAAGTATGTCTGGCTTGTGTGTTTTGGGGCATCCATAGAAGTATGGAAGGATGGATCCACTACTTTTCATCTGCCACTACTCTTCTTTGGTGATTTCACCTTTTTTTGTGAAATAACTAAGATTTATCAAGTTTCTGTATTGGATTGATGTTCACTGGAATGAAAGTTTCTTTGTCTTCTAATAATTCTTTCACTTTTTGTTTATATTGTTCATGACAACAGTGTTGGAGCTTTGTTTGCTGATAGGATGGTGATAATTTGGTCCTTCTTTGAGTTTTTAAGGGCTACTCTGTCCTCTGCTTTGAGTTGGTTTTGTTCTTGTCTTCTTCTGATTTGTGGTATGATTGTTTGATGCTTTCTTCGGTCTCTGTGGGAAGGTCTGTGGTTTTAAATGCTCATTCTAAGGCTGCAAAGAATTCTAGTTGATTAGCATCGTCTGTGCTATAGTTCAGGCCTTTCTGTGTTCTGCGGTAGATAGTGGGTGGCTGGACATGTTGACCACCCAGTTGAAGCTCATCTAGAAACAACAATCCCACACTCTCTAGTTTCATACTAAAATATGAAACAGCTGTCAGGCAGATGTTCAAATGTACACATATTCTAGAAACAGTTAGATGAATAATGTTTTCATTAGTTATTATTACCAGTAACTGAAATGAAATTGTGCTTTTCATCAAATCAATTTCTGAACTAAAAATTAATGTACACTCAGTTCCCCATAATTTTGTTCTCTGATGGACTATTTTCTCACTTTATTTTGAAATTTTTATTGCTGGAAATTTTGTCACTTTATTCTGAAACATTTCATTAACATTTCATTAATATTTTTATAGCAGTATTGTTTTGCTATCTTATAGCATTTTAGTCAACTTTATTAAACTAAAACTTTGACATCTATATAATTTGTTTTACTGATATAAAAATACAATATTCTTTTGTTTATTATTGCATATCTTACTTTTATTTGCCTAAAATGTATGGTATTTCAATAATCAATAGTTTCAGTAGTATATACACACCAATAATTAATTGTTATTTTAAACATAACATTAAACATTAAACCCTAACCATGAAATCATTTTTTTTCCTCCTAGGTTTCAAACTATTTAAAAATAAATTCATGTTACTAGATGCCTGATTTTTTTTTCAAACTATTGGGTGGTATTTGTCCTATTTATTCTCATACAAAAAGAAACTATAGCACAATCTATCAAAATTTGTCTGACATGATCTCTTTTTGACAAACCCAAGTTGGCTTTTAGTAATGACTTTGTTTGCCTCTAGGTGTTCGCTGATTCATTGTTTGATTATCTTTTCCAAAATCTTCCCAAGTATTGAGGTCAGGCTGATAGGTCTGTAATTTCCTGAGTCCATTTTTTTTTCTTTTTTTGAAGATGGGAACTACATCAACTCTTTTCCAGTCCTCCAGTAGTTCCCCAGTGCTCCAAGATGTTTGGAAAATATAGTTCAATGGTTCTGAGATCACATCTGCCAGTTCCTTGAGAACCCTGCAGTGTAATCCATCTGGTCCTGGTGATTTGAACTCACCTAGGCTGGACAAGTGCTCACTTACCGTTTTCTTGCCTATCTTAACTTGCGTTTCTATTCTGTTATTTATGGCATTATTTTTGGTAGGTTGGTCTGTTTTTTCCCTTTGTGTAAACACAGATGCAAAAAGCGAGTTAAATAGTTCTGCTTTCTCCCTATTGCTTGTCACCTTCTTGTCACTTTCCCCCACTAATGGACCAATCATTTCCTTCACTTTTTTTGTTTTTTACATGTTGAAAGAAGCTTCTTTTGTTATTTTTGACTTTGGTCGCAAGCCTTAGTTCATTTTGAGCCTTAGCTTTCCTCACTTTATCTTTGCAGGCTCGGACTATTTGCTGATATTCTGATTTAGTTATGTGCCCCTCTTTCCACTTTCTATACTTGTCCTTTTTATCTTTCAATTTATTAGATAGTTCTTTATGCAGCCATGCTGGTTTCTTTTGAGAGCTGTTATTTTTCCTCTTTGTTGGTATTGTGCTGGACTGGGCTTTTATTATCTCACTTTTCAAAATTTCCCAAGCTTCTTGAGTTGTTTTCCCCTTGAGGATTCTCATCCATGGAATCCTTCCTAAGCCCTCTCTAAGTTTATTGAAATTAGCTGTCTTAAAGTCCAAGACTCTAGTTTGACTGTGTTCTATTGCTTGTGCTTCCATAATGTTGAATTCCAATATTGCATGATCACTTCCTCCCAAGGTTCCTGTGGCTTCAACACCTTCTATCATTTCATCTCTGTTAGTAAGAATTAGATCCAAAATGGCTAATTCCCTAGTTTCTTTCTCTACTTTTTGGGAGACAAAGTTGTCTGCTAGGTTTGTCAGGAATCTGTTTGATCTTTCACTTGGTACAGAGTTTGTCTCCCAGTTGATGTCAGGGTAGTTAAAGTCCCCCATTACTATTGTGATGTGCTTCCTACATACCTTAGTTAGCTGACTAGGAAAAAGTTCATCTATTTCCTCTGTTTGGTTGGGTGGCCTATAGTGTACACCTATGGCAATGTCATTTTTTCTCCCTTTTATATTGACCCAATAGCATTCAAGACAGTTTTCATCATTGTTGTGCTCTATTTCTGTAGAGATGTAGAGATGTAATTATTTCTTATATAGAGAGCAACTCCACCTCCTCTTTTATTTGGTCTGTTTCTTTTAAATAATGTATCTTCATAAAGATAAATTTTATGACTTATATGAGAGAATAGAAGGGGAATTCATCAAATTTGCAGATGACACGAAGCTGGCAGGAGTAGTCAACACCCCAGAAGACAAGCTCAGGGTCCAAAAAGATCTTGATGGACTTGAGCAATGGGCCCTAGTAAATAACATGAAATTTAATGTGGAGAAAAGCAAGGTTTTACACTTAGGCAGGAAAAACAAAGATACAGATTAGGCAAAACCTGGCTCAAAAAATGTAACTGTGAGAGGGACCTTGGAATCCGAATGAATAATCACTTAAACACGAACCAGCAGTATGTGGCAGCAGCCAAAAAAGCTAACACAATCCTAGATTAAATAAATAGAGGCATAGAATCAAAATCACATGAAGTATTAGTAACTCTTTATAAATCCTTAATAAGACCACACCTGGAATATTGCGTCCAATTTTGCTCACCACATTACAAAAAAGATATTGAGACTTGGGAAAAAGTGCAAAGAAGAGCAACTAAGATGATTAAGACTTGGAGACAAAAACATATGAAGAAAAGTTGCAGGAATTTGGTATAGCCAGTTTAGAGGAAAGAAGGACTAGGGGTGACATGATAGCAGTATTCCAGTGTTTGAGGGGCTGCCACAAAGAAGAGAGAGTCAATTTATTTTTCAAAGCACCAGAAGGCAAGACAAGAAACAATGGATGGAAACTAATCAAGGAGACAAGCAGCCTGGAATTAAGGAGAAACTTCCTAACAGCAAGGACAATCAACCAGTGGAACAGCTTGTCTTCAGAGGTTGTGGGTGCTTCATCACTGGAAGTTTTTAAGAAAAGACTGGACAATCACTGAAATGTTAAAGGGTCTCCTACTTGAACAGGGGTTTGGACTAGAAGACCTCCAAGATCCCTTCCAGCTCCAGGTCTGATTGAATTTTGATTTAATTAAGTATGAAAAGAAATAATGTGTGATGGGACTTCCGGTGGCAGGCGACTTCGTCGGATGCAGCTGTTGCTGCCTCCCGCCTGTTTTTGCGTAAAAGCCGTTTTGACAGCTAGCATCATCTGTCAAACGGCTTGATACCTTTCCCCTGGGCATAAGGGGTTAGGTGAGCTGCCCGGGGTAGGAGTTGAGTTCCCGAGTCGTCCCATGTGGACGATGTAGGTGAGAACTCC
>NW_015386498.1:412704-417549 GCF_001527695.2 Protobothrops mucrosquamatus | reverse complement strand
TTTTTCTTTTTTTATATATATATATTTCACTTATTTATGTAAAATTTATATATCTTGTGGAGTTAGAGATATTAATAATTGTTTACTTATATTTGAATATTATCCTGGGATTAGGTTTGGGAAGTCTCGGGGGGTGGGTGGGTGGGGGATGTGGGTGTTTTTTATATTATATTGTGTTATATTTGTGATGTCTTTTTTAAAATAATAAAAAAAAATTATTGAAAAAAAAAGAAAAAGAAATAATGTGTAATAGCACCTCATCTACTGCTACACTTGAGTACTTTAATTATTGTTATGCACTACTTCCATGTTTCTAGATGAGTTGGCAAGACTCATTTTCATTTACAGTCATAACTATCAATCTGTATCAATTAATCTCCAAAGAAATAATTTCCCAATCAAGTTAGTTTCATTTAATATTTTTCCATAGCAGTTTGGGAATATCATTTTTTTAAAGAAAATTTTATTGGTTTTGTAGTTTTACATTTAAATATTTGAAAAACAACATGGCGGCTGAGTTGGTCAATAATTCAATAACATACAAATATCTTTAGTACAGGTCTCTAATTATTACATTAAATATTTCCTCTGGTGTTTACTGTCTCATATTTAAATTAGTACAATTCTTATTATATTGATTAAATAAAAATAACTTTCTTACATTTCTTACATTTATCAATAATTTTTAGTTTATACATATCCTAGTTGTTTTAACACTCAATCTTTTTAGACAATCAATGTCCTGGTTAGTTTTTCCCAAATTTTAGTTTCCCCTTAATATTTAAATTTAACGTTTAATATTTATAATTTCAAAGTTTTAAATAACCCCAATTCCCTTTATCACAATTCATCACAAGATCTAATGTTCAGAATACATGTCTTATCTATTTGAATTTTAACCATCTTACATCAACTAATTAATAATACAATATAATATTCTTATTTTCTGATAATTTCCAAATATCTTAAATATAGTAACCAAAATTTCTCTTATTTCAACATTTAATACTTCCTCTCTTTTTCTCAATATCTACTATCTCATATTTAAGCTAATAATTTTTATTATTACCGCTAAATAAGAACATATTTATTACATTCATTGATAATTTTTAGCTTATATATATCTTAATTACTTTTACATTTAACCTTTATAAGCAAATCAATGTTCAAATTTAACTGTCAATGTTTATACTTTCAAGTTTTAAATGACCAAAGTTTTCTTTATCTCAACTCATAACAGTATCTAATATTCAAAGTACACCTCTTACCTATTTGAGTATATTCTATTGTAATTTTCACTAATAAGTAAAAACCCCAATTTTCTTCAGTTTTATTCTAGCTTTCTTTCTTTGCCAAATCGTCCTCCATGTCTGTGCTTTTGAGTCATCAAATAAATCTCCCTGTGTTGTTATGTATATTGTTTGATGCAGAAAAAAACCATCCAGTCACCATTTTTTTGAGAGGACTAACAAATCGTCTCTCTATTTTTCCATCTCGACATAGTTGTCCTGAACTGTTCATCTTCTCTTCAGTCTGTTCTTCTTCTCAATCCTCAGGTTTCTTCTGATTTATGTAGAAAGTCTTTTTCTTTTTCCATATTGTCAGTCCCTTTTCTGGGTTTTCCATTGACTGTATTTGTTGATTAGTTGAAGCCTCTGTCATAATATTTAATTGTTTCACTTTTTCTGTTATATTCTGTGTAGTTGATTTTTTAGTTGTAGTCAAAGTTTGAGTTCGTATATCTGGGCTGACATCTTGTCCTTTTCTGTAACCTCTTATTTCATCAGTAGCTGTAAGAATAGTTTGATGAATTGCTTTCAACATAAAGAGAATCTGTTCCTGATCTTCATCCATATTCTCTTAGTAGTATATTAGGTTAAATTACAGTCAGAGAATGAAAAAAAATGTCACTGAGTCTCTTTTAAGCAATAACAATTTGTAATATCAGGTTTAGCCACAAGATGTCACCCCTACCATTTAAAGTTTTCTTTTAAATCCAAAGTTTTTATAATCTTTTCAGTTTTGCTTCTTTTTTATAAGTAAAAACCCAGATCTTCAATAAGAACAAAAAATCTTTTAGTCCACAAACCTTAAAAAATAAAATTCCAATTAGGATCAAGTTACTCTTGCAACGTTTTAAACTCCCTGGATAGTCAGTCACCGCTGTTTCTAGAGAGAGGGGTAAAATCTCCCTCCCCTCTCCACAGGGGGGAAAGTACTTAAAGCATCTTATGCAAGTAAAAAAGATAGTTAGGACTTAAGAGAGGTAGATCTCACCCAGTCTCATCCACGCTGCTTTGTAATTGCCTGGTGGTAAGTGTGACTTCAGCTGTCTACAGCCTAGTGATAAGCCATATTGCTATGGCTGGTCTTTCATCCGCTGGTTTGGAGGGCTACCTCGGATCAAGCGGAAGGGCTACCGCCCTCCCGTGATCAAGCGGGGGTCCCCTCGTTGCTGGTTGCCACTACAGGACAACTTTCAACCAGAGTCCCCCAGTGAAGCAAAACCAGAGTCCCCCAGTGAAGCAAAACTGGATGCAAAAGATGGAGCTCGCCTTCCAGACATCCATGGTGGTCGCGTCGGCAAACCAGAAGTCTGGATTATCATTTTTATGTGGTTTATTACTATAGTGAACCAGCAATACTCCAAAATGAGCAAAGATAAAAAGCATGTCTGAAAATAAAATTATAGTGTAATAAAGCATGTACATTTAAAAAAAACACACATTAACTCTTCATTTCAACAAGAGTATTGTAATAGAAACAGTGATACTGTAAATATCTTTATGTTGAATTATGTCATTTGTGTCAGTCATTTTATAATGTGAATGAATGTCATTTGGGCAATAACATAATATATAGATGAACAGCTATATAAATTTGTTTAAATAAAAATAAAACACCATTGCCTTCCTGTTTGTGCCCATGCTTTCAGTGACATGGAAATTTATTCATTATTAATTAATTAATTAATTAATTAATTAATTAATTAATGTTCTTTTATTATTTTCACAAATAATTCAAGGCAGTGAACATATCCAACCTATCTTCCTCCTCCTATTTCCCCATAACAGCAAACCTGAAGGTGGGTTGGGCTGAAAGAAAGTGATTGGCCCAAAGCCACCCAGCCAGCTTTCATGATTAAGGCAGAGTTTAAGCTGAGTCTTCTGCTTTCTAATCTGGAGCTTTAACTACTATTCAAAAGCCAAGAAACTACACCTGTTTATATTTCAAGAACAGAGCTATTGTTGTTGTTATTGTTGTTGTTATTGATTTGATCTTCAATTTGAATCACAGTTTGCGACTGGTAAAAACATTTCAACCCCTAACCAAGGACCTAAGAGCTGTTAAGGTAATGACTAAGTATATAGCAGCTCCAAGTAAGGTGGGGTTTTTTTTGCAAAGTCAGAATATTCAAGTCTGATAAGTTCAAAAGTTCCATGTATCTAGGCAACTCTTTGGATATTGCTCCAAGGGCTCCTATTACTATTGGTACAACCATTGATTTCTTCCTCCACAATCGTTCAACATCAATTTGCAGATCACGGTATTATTTTTTTTCTAGTTGTTTCTCTTCCATTCATGCATCACCTGGTATTGCAATATCAATGAAACAGACTTTTTTCTTTTCCACAATAGTGATGTCAGGCATATTGTGAGCCAGATGTCTGTCTGCTTGGATTCAAAAATCCCATAAGATGTTGACCTGTTCATTTTCAAGAACGTTTGTCAATTTGGTATTCCCAGTGATTTTTGCAGCATGCAAACTTAAACTTCTGGCAACACTTCCAATGTATGATCTTGGCAACTCAATTATGATGTTGTAGCTAATCAGTCTGTGAGATTTTGCTTCAGCCACTAATAAGGTGTTTCATCTTTCTCATTGTATAACTGATATTTACTGTTGTTACTGACATGTTGAATTTTGCTTTCATGGAATTGGTCTGCAGAGATTTGTGCTTGGGTAGCCAAAATGAAGCCTTCAGTTTCTTTCTTCAGCACCCCAGATCTCAACCATCTCCATGTCAGCTTTGTATTTACCTTTCCTTCAATGTCCTTGAGTATTGACTGTGCATAGGCTTCTTTTTCCCGTTAGAAACTTGATGCTCAATTGTTTCTTTCGATATTTTGCTTTTAATCTCGTTGTTTTCAAGAGGTTTTCCTTGTTCACCTCCTTCAGCGGAGGCTCTTTTGCTTTTTTTATGTAGTTATTTAAGCCGTGTTTTCCCTCTTCCACAGTTTGTAAAAGTCCTATGCCACCCTGAGATCTAGGCAAGCATAATAGATCAATATCACTTTTTGGATGAAGAGCATGGTGCTTTGTCATTAGTTTTCTAATCTTTTGATCCAACTTATCAAGTGCTAGCTGAATGCAATCAATTATTCCAGTTGAGTATTGTATTACAGGCACTGCCCGTATTTTTTTTTTTCCAAATATAAAATTTTTTATTGTTTTCAACATAAAAAAAAACACATCACAAATACATCGCAATTGAAAAAACCCCTATCCCCCACCCCCCACCCAGACTTCCCAAACCTAATCCCAGGATACTATTCAGCTACAAGTAAACTAATATTAATATCCCTAACTCCACAAAATATTATTCTACATAAGTAGGTGAAATATATATATATATATATATAAAAAAAAAATTTTTATCTAAAAACCTAACTTATATTCCACCATTCTATGCTTATTTTGAATATAAACAATCCATCTTCTCCATATTGATAAAAATTGTTCATTTGAATGATCCTTCAAATAAGCCGAAATCTTTGCCATTTCAGCAAGATGCGAAACCTTCAATCTCCAGTCCTCCATTGTAGGTAAAACTTTACTCTTCC
>NW_015386498.1:402852-411384 GCF_001527695.2 Protobothrops mucrosquamatus | reverse complement strand
CCATTCCAGTTTGTCAAAAGCCTTCTCTGCATCAAGAAAGATAAAGGCCGAGGGTATTTGATTATTCTTGTCCAAATATTCCAGTAGGTTTACAATTTGCCTAATATTGTTCTTCATGTATCTCCCAGTTATAAAACCAGTTTGATCATCATGTATATAATGTTGCAATATCTGCATCAATCTATTAGCCAAAATTTTTGCAAAAATTTTATAATCCACATTCAACAAGGAGATAGGTCTGCCCGTATTAATTGCCTCTATGATATTTCCTCTTGATCTCAAGATTTTCTGGACTTGCTTTATGTATTTTGCTTGGTTGTGCTACAGGTCAAAAGCTTCCAAAACTCCTAAGTACTTGTACCCTTCTTCTAGTGTTACTGCTTTTATCAGCTCTTCATTATCAAATTTGAATCTATCATCTTCAGCCATTTTTCCTGCCTTAACAGCAATCATTGCACATTTGTCAATGCCACATTCCATTTCAGTGTCTCTGCTAAACTCCTTAGTGCTTCTCAGGAGTGAGCTCAATTCAGCTTTTGTTTTATTTTGTTGTTGATGTTGTTGTTATTATTAATCTTCAATTTGATTCAGTCTGGGACTTGTAAAAACTTAACAGTTCAAGTTCTAGCCAAGGACGTAAGAGCTATTAAGGTAAGATCTGAATATATAGGGAGTTCTGAGTAAGATGGGCTTATTATTATTATTATTATTATCATCATCATCATCATCATCATCATCATCATCATCATCATCATAATCATTATCATTTCCATTTATATGCATCATCCCAATTACTTTGTTATGCAAACATTTTTTTTAAATTTGTGTACTGACTTTTTAAATTAATTTTCTTCCAAAGTGCTCTTGTAGTATACAATGACTCTTTTTGCACTCATATTTTTCTTACAAGCAATCTAGAAGGTAAGTTAAACCAAGAGATGATTTAGCTGAAGTTAAATTAATTTAAAAATGAGAGGGAATCTGGGCCTTCTTTATCTATAGCCAACTCTACAATTGTACGGCACACTAACTTGAGCAAAAGGAATGTTCATTCACCAAAATACTATGACAAAACACATATAGCATCCACAAGAACAAAGGTCATGAGATCAATGAAAACCATTTGCTCTTTCTTCTACTCAAAAGGAGAACAGTTAGTATAGCTAGCATATAAGATCTTTCAGAGAACAATAATATCACAGTTGATACATGGGGCCCCAAGTTGGGATTTCCGTAAACTAGACGGTCTAGAAGTGATCCAGAATAAATTATTAAGGTCTATCTTAGCTTTACCTCCATGTGTACCAATGGCAATGTTAAAATTAAAGTGGGTTTTACATCAATAAACATAATGGTAAAAAAGCAATAGTCTTATATAATAGGAAACTAGCCCTTGTACCTGATATTTATTCAGCAAAACAATGCCTTCATGAACAACCAAATGGAAACAGATGTCTAAAATTACTCTCACAACTTTTTCTAGATCAGGAACTTCTGAATAACACAAATAATCATACATTATTGAGGGACTACTTATTTTTTAAGGATTTCAGACAAGATAGAGAGAAGATATGTAAGCTTAAGTTAGCTAAATGGTACTCATTCTTTAAAGGACATATTATTTATATTCGCTTATTTCCCATTGCCTGGGATTAGCTTTTTAAAAAGTTTACTTTAAAACAATGCCAATAGTTTATTTGAATGAAAGATATAAAGGCTTACCAACTGCATTATGTTTATGCATCTGTAATATCTTACAGGTGGAAAATCTGACCCGTTTCTTATTATATTGCAAAATCTATAGAAAACACAGAACTAGATTTATTACACTCTTGTTAATCTGATTAAATCAGTCTACTCCAGAAAAAAAAAGTCTGATGAAGACAAACATGTATTGAAAAAGTATGCACTGTTTCCAAAGGCAGCACGAAAGATATGAAAACACATCCTAATAAATAGTACGGTTAATATTAGACAGGATGTATTGAATTGATATGATTGTTGTACTTTTATATATATATATATTTAACTTCACTTTTTGAAGGTTTTGTTTTGTTTTTATCTTTAAAAGTTGACTGGCTAGATGAATGCTGATTTTTTTTAACCTCTGTTAGACTTTATTTGTCCCCCCCATACACTTTCCCTTTTAATAATGTTCTGGACAACCTCTTGCCTTTTTGTAAGGAAAACATGGCATGTTCTGGGTAGTGAAAATGTTTTCATTTGATTTACATTTATATTGGAACTTCACTAAAAGGTTTTTGCATTTTACTATATTGTAAAATGTTTGGAGCTTTTTTTTAAATTCTTCTTTTAATTTTGGATCAAAATATCTAGAAAACATTTTCCCTGTTTTTTAAGATTTTTTTTTTCATTTTCAGGATTCTTGTGATTTTTTTTATTTATCTTTGTCAACTTACACAGAGCAATAATGTATCAGACAAGCAAATGTGGCTGATATTTGGAAAAAGATTGTTTGGTAATATGCAATACTTATTTGAAAACTTTTTTTAAATTTATGATGTAATGATAATGGTGGTGGAAAATATTCACATGCATCTAGTTGTAGATACATTAGACTCACAAAAAGAATGTGATCTGAAAGCAGTAGATTCACTGGAAAGAA
Source organism: Protobothrops mucrosquamatus (assembly GCF_001527695.2). Taxonomy (NCBI): domain Eukaryota; kingdom Metazoa; phylum Chordata; class Lepidosauria; order Squamata; family Viperidae; genus Protobothrops; species Protobothrops mucrosquamatus. Next base: position 408,758 of record NW_015386498.1, on the reverse strand, counting down.
ATATGACCTCTACAGACTCACAATTCACACACTTAGAATTGAATCTATCCTACATGTCTCTCTGAAGTCTGCACTTTTTTACAACAGCAGAATCTTGATTGAGTGGACAAGTGATACATTGGTTTTTCTTAAGAAGATTAAAGAAGATTGGGGAATGGATTTATCGCATTTAATTGCAAAACTATTCTACCTTGACCTTTTGGGAGAAGATAGACTGACTTTAGAGATTGGACTTATTATATCTAACCAGAGAACAATTGATAAGAGATGGTATTAAGAAGCAAACATCGATATTTGATCCATGGTGAATCATTGTTATTTCTTGGGATAAGTTGAAATAGATAAGATGGCGTGGTAAATTTTCTACGAGTTGATTACAATAACAGTTTTTTAACAGAAGGTTTTGAAACTTTATAGGATAGAATAGAGCTGGAAGGGAACTTAGAGATCTTCTAGTCCAGTCCCCTGCTCAAGCAGGAGAACCTATACCATCTCAGACAGGTGATTGTCTAGTCTCTTCTTAAATTTCCAGTGATTCCAGCCCATGATTCCAGCCCATGATTTCTGGGGGTAAGCTGTTCCACTGGTTGATTGTCCTCACTGTCAGGAAGTTTCTCCTTAATTCCAGGTTGCTTCTCTCCTTAACCAGTTTCCAACTATTGTTTCTCGTCCTTCCCTCTGGTGCTTTGTTGAACAACCTGACCCCCTCTGCCTTGTGGCAGCCCCTCAGATATTGGAACACTGGTATCATGTCTCCCCTATTTCTTCTTTTCTTTAGACTAGCCAAACCCAAGTCCTGCAGCCATTCTTCGTATGTTTTAGCCTACAGGCTTTGATCATCTTACTTGCTCTCCTCTGAATTTTTTCCAAGCTCTCAAAATCTTTTCTGTGATATGGCGACCAAAATTGGTTACAGTATTCCAGGTATTGTCTTATAGGGCTTTGTAAAGCGGTACTAGTACTTCCCATGATCTTGATTCTATGCCTCTCTCCATGTGGATGTAGTGCCATTGAGGACTACTCATTGAGTATGGTTTGTCAGCCAGCTACAGATCCATCTGGTGGTGATGTTGTCTATTCCATCTTTGTCTAGCTTGCCAAGGAGTAGTTTGTGATCTACTTTATCAAATGCTTTACTGAAATCTAAGTATATTACATCCACAGCATTTCATTGGTGTACTAGTTTAGTCACTTTATCAAAGAATTAGATAAAATCGGTTTGGCATGATCTGTTTTTAACAAACCTGTGCTGGCTACTAGTAAGGACTTTGTTTGCTTCTAGTTCTTTGCAGATCTGTTTGTTTGCTTCTAGTTCTTTGCAGATTATTTTTTCTAGGATCTTCCCAGATATTGAGGTGAAACTGACTGGTCTGTAGTTTCCTAGGTCTGTTTTTTTCCCCTTTCTTGAAGATGGGAACCACCTCAGCCCTTTTCCAATTCTTAGGTACTTCCCCGATGCTCCAGAATTTATGAAAGATATGGTGCAATGGTTCTGAGATAACATCCACCAGCTCTTTCAGAACTCTGGGATGTAAGCTGTCGGGTCCCGGTGATTTATATTCGTCAAGGTCAGATAGGAGTTCTCTTACCATTTTCTTGCTTATTTTAATTTTTGTTTCTAGTATGTCTTTTGCAGTGGGTTTTTTTTGGTATGTTGGGCTATAGTTTCTTTTTGTGTGAAGACTGATGTAAAGTATGAGTTAAGCAGCTCTGCTTTCTCCCGGTTGCCTGTAATTTCTTTGTCATCTACACTCTTTACTGGGCCTACGGTTTCCTTGACTTTTTTCTTGTTGTTAATATGTTGGAAGAAACTCTTTTATTGTCCTTGATTTCTGTTGCAAGTTTTTGTTTGTTCTGAGCCTTTGCTTTCCTGACTTCTTCTTTGCATGTTCTGGCTATCTGCTGATAATTGGCCTTGGTTATATGCCCCTCTTTCCATTTTTTGTATTTGTCCTTTTTGCCTTTCAGTTTGTTAGAGAGATCTTTGTGCAACCATGCTGATTTTTTCTTGGATTTCTTGTTTTTGTTTCGCAGTGGTATTGTGCTGGTCTGGGCTTTTGTGATCACATTTTTCAGGGTTTCTCACACTTCTTGGGTTGTTTTCCCCTTTAGGATTTTCATCCATGGGATCTTTCCTAGGTTCTCTCTGAGTTGCCTTTCTTATTATTGTTCTTCCTATTAAATATTTGGTCATTAATATAGTATATATTAAGTCAGGCTAATAAATTGCAAATACATTTAATAGTTTAAAAATTTTGGGGACCTGTTTTGCAAGGGATGGGAAACTAATATTGTAATTCAGTGTTGAACTAGGGCAGTGATGGCAAACCTTTTAGAGACAGAGTGCTCAAACTGCAACCCAAAACCCACTGATGTATCATCGGGTGCGGGGTGGGCGTGGCCCATTGGGTGGGCATGGCTGCAGTGGTAACGGCAGACTGGGTGGGACTAAAAAGTTCAATCAACCAATTCCAACTTTGCGAAATCTTTTTTTTCCCCACGAGAAGTTGAAATTGATTGATTGAACCTTTTTTTTTTTTTGCACACGGTGGTGGAGGCCTAAAGCGAAAAGGTTTTATAAAACCCAGCTGAAGGCCTAGGACTGGGGCGACGGCACGCATGCCCACAGAGAGGGCTCTGCATGCCACCTGTGGCACATGTGTCATAGGTTCGCCAACACGGAACTAGGGGGTTTAATATGTGTATATGGGTTAGTTTTTTTTAATGTACTTCTTTTTTAATGTCTTGTTTCTTTTGTGAGTTTTTTGGTCTGTTTTCTTTTTGGAAATTTTTTATTTTGAATTTTTGTATTTGTATTTTGTATGCTAACATTTTTTGAATAAAATAAAAATAGAATGAAAAAAACAAATTACAAGAAATAAATATTATTCATTTGATATTAGATCTTTGCAAAAAGACATGCCCTTCTCTAATGAATTATATAATCATATAGAAATATGCAATTAAGTTTACAAGCTTTTAATGTCAAACATTTGAAAGCATGTGATTTTGAATAAGTGAGATTTAATCTATTTCATCATTTTCTGTATGTGTTTACTCTATAGGAACATTGCATTAGATCTTTATTCATATCTCACAGAATGTTGCATTTTATATCTGAAAGCTCATATATTTTATTCAGCTATTTTAAACAATTCTCACTCCTCTTCCAACCCAATTTTTCCTTAGTGGAATTAAAAACTATGTATGTCTTACACCTGAAGTGCTACATTCTACAGCATCTGTGTTCCTTTGTTTCCTAATATATTAGCTTTTAGTGCATCTATCTATGGTATAAAATCAAATGTATCAGTAATGGAAGTTACTTTATTCAAATATTAATACTATCACTAAATATTAATACTATTACTAAAGATAATAAAGGTTTTAAGGGTTAAATTTCACAGAAAAAAATGATCTTTAGCAGCTGAGAAGATCATAATAAAGAAATAATGACAAAGGAACAGGTAAAATAATTTTCTATAGGGCATAACATCTATCCCCTGCTCTTCTATCATTTTGAATGCAATTAGCTTAGCTTTGGATGTAGATCAGCCACATGCCATCTCTGAAGCACCTAAAGGACCTGTCCTTGAATTATACAGATCAAGCCACTGTCTCTAGCCTGAGTAGGCTGAATCTAAGCCTTTATAATTACATAAAGTGACTAACCAAAACTACCCTAAGGAGAAGAAAGGCTGGGGTTTTTTCTTGGAGTACCCACTTTGAGGTAACACAAGAATAATGGAGTAGTATATCACAGAGTAGACTATTGGTATTGTTCCTGGGTGAAAATAGGATTAAGTTTAACATGAACTCCTAGTGAGCAATGGAGGTAGCTGGAATGATATGTCTAGTATCCTTCTGGTGCTTCTGAAGACTCTCTTACTGTGATTCTAGACCAAGGGATTTCCTTATATGTGTGTTTAAGGAAAGGCTGCATCTACTGAATCTAGGATGATGATTTCAGTTATAATAAGAAAAGTTCATGCTGCTATATTATAAGGAAAGAGAGGTAAAATATTTAAGTTATTAAATTATAATAGCAGTAGTCTTGTCAGCATTCATGACTTGGGGAATCATTCTTGCATCCCAAAGAAACTGCTGACATGTGAAATGAAACAAAAATATTTCCCATTTTTTTGTGGTTAAGCAAGTGGCTGATGTTATATTCTTGGGGTTCAATAGCTTCTTTTGATCTCTTATGAACCTAAGACAATTTTTGACTTAATTGAAAATCTCGTTACAATAAAGAGAAATAGAAGAAATAATGTAGTTCTAAGATTTTGATTTATTTAATGGCTTAAAGATTAATAGCAATGTTCTAAAATGATCCAGGAACAGAGAAACATGGGGATGTTTCTACTATAATAACCTTAAATAAGCGTATTTTAATAAATTATAAAAGAATAATCCTTGAAATGAATTATTTCATTATCTGTGTTTATTCCTCCACATAATCACCATATTTCAGCCTATCTCTTCCACCGCTGCCATTCTGAAACAACTAAGCAGAGGTTCAGAACAATTAAATAGAGTTCAGAAGCATAACAATGAATTTATGCTGCAACATTAAAGTTAGGGTCTCATACTTCATTATTCACTTAAGCAGCAATGTAGCAAATTGTGGTTATTATATGAAAAAATATATACAGGTAAAAAAGGAAATCATTTCAAGGATTACTTTTATTTAATTTCATGTATAAATTAAATTTTATTTACTTTCAAATATATCTATCTAAACTAAAGCAGAGGTTTTACTTTTCATTCAACTCTTGTATTTTTATAAGATTTTCAAAGTCACGGATTAAGGCAGGTGAAAGTTCTTTGACAACAGTACCCTGGCAACACAGTTCAGTGATTAAATCCAATATCAGACAGCTCCAAAAATTGCTTATTCTCCTTGACAAGACAATTACATTGCTAACTTGCTCTAGAATTGTCATGTTTGGATGACCAAACATCATAAGTGCAATTAAAAAAGATATTGCAGTCAACACTTTAGTATACAAAATGAAAGCTCTTCATGCTAAAATAAAACAATATAACATAAAAATGTCCATTACCAAGGCTTGAGGATTCTGCTTTTTTGCTCATTTATATTAACATCTCTGATCTGTAGCTACTTAGATGTAAAATATGTGTTAATGGAGGAAGATATTCTATGAGAAGTCTTTTGAACTTAAGCAAACTATCAACAAAGCTTTTGTTCTCTGTAAAGGCTTGCATTCAGAACATTCTATTTTAGTTCTTTTAATTTTTCCCCTTATTTTTTCTGCAATGTAACATCTCCCATACTCTGTTTGATGATCTGTGATTATAAAGTGTTATAAATTGTATTTGCATGGCAAATATGCCTGAACACCTCCCTTTGTAAAATTTTAAATAGAAAAATTGTATATTGTAACATACAGACACACACACACACAAGAACACACAGACACACACACACACACTGTTAATATACTTGAATACAATGTATTTTTTCATTTTGATATTTCATTGTACAAAATATATGAATATTCTGCTTATTTATAACAATTTACAAAAGCTTAGTTTGGAAAAATGCTCAAAATCCACAATTTTGGTTGTTAAGTCCTGGGAATAATGGCGCTTGAGACGATTCATCTTCAACAAGTCTTTATTGTTTGCTCCACTCTACGAACAACCAGAGCAGAGGCACGCAGGCCTCTATTTATACCCTCTAATCCCCGGGCAAGTTCAACCAATCATGAGGCGGGCTTTTCCCGCCTTGCGCATGCGCACAAGGCTGGCGCCGCTCAGTCTGGTCCCGGGCAGCTTCTGCAATTGCCCGGGACTCTTGCAACGTCCCGAGCCTGCATCTTGCAGGCTCAGGACACAACACCCCTTCCCCCTGGATGAAATAAGATTGCGCCCACATGGAC
>NW_015386498.1:397989-399377 GCF_001527695.2 Protobothrops mucrosquamatus | reverse complement strand
CCGCATACAAAACGATCGCGAAGTCTTTCTTCTAAGTCCTTGAAGTCGCACGGTTTAGCTGCTCTTCTCAAGGCCGCAACGTAGTCTTTTGCTGATTCTCCGACTCGCTGATCTCTCTGTTGAAATGTGTGCCTCCAAGCCATGACTGATTGCTTGGGCTGGAAGTGTTCCTTTAAGGTTTTCTTGAGGTCGGAGTACGCTACCGTTTCCAGCGAGACTGGGGAGATTAAACTCTCGGCGATCTCAAAGGCGTCTTGCCCACAAACGCACAACAATGTGGCAACCTTTAAGCCTTCCTCTCGAATCTGGTTGATGCGAAAATACGTCTCGACTCTTGCCACGTAAGATTCCCACCTCTCGTTGTGAGAGACATCGAATTCTTCTAAACGCCCAACTTTAGCCATGATCGATGGTAAAGTTTCTTCTTCTTCTTCAGTTGCACGCACCCTCCAGCGATTTCGTACTGGCAAGATAACGCTGACTTCCACGCCATTTCTTTCCCGGACTTCTTTGGGTGAGTCTTCTAGCTTTTCTTAGCTGTAGAGACTGAATCCCACCTTCGTCGCCAGTGTTAAGTCCTGGGAATAATGGCGCTTGAGACGATTCATCTTCAACAAGTCTTTATTGTTTGCTCCACTCTACGAACAACCAGAGCAGAGGCACACAGGCCTCTATTTATACCCTCTAATCCCCGGGCAAGTTCAACCAATCATGAGGCGGGCTTTTCCCGCCTTGCGCATGCGCGCAAGGCTGGCGCCGCTCAGTCTGGTCCCGGGCAGCTTCTGCAATTGCCCGGGACTCTTGCAACGTCCCGAGCCTACATCTTGCAGGCTCAGGACACAACATTGGTCACAGACTTAAATCATGAGAGCATGCAGACTAATTCATGAAGAACTTTGCTAGATATAATAGTTGCAAATGTGAACATTGCACACTATTTAAAAAAAGCATTTTGTTGGAACTATCTCTACCCAATGTCAATCACCATACTAGATACTTAACACTTGCTGCAAAACTATGTTATATCACTAATTTCAGTAAGATTAGGACCAAAATCGCCGTGCCCTGCTACAGTTAGTACACAATAAATCCCAATTGTGAAAAAAATGTTTAAAAATTCTTGCACTTGACTTATCATAATGTAAGTGAATTCAGTATGTTTTCCCCTGATTATTTTCTCTTTACAAATTTTATTTATTTATTTATTTATTTATTGGATTTATATCCCGCCCTTCTCCCGTAGGACTCAGGGCGGCTGACAATCTATTTAAAATACATACAAAACAATACAAATTTAAAATTAATTAAAAGGAATATTTAAATATTTGTCGAATTTTAAAATATAATTAAAACCCCCCTAAAAATTACCCTAGGCCAGTCCTGCAAGC
>NW_015386498.1:386725-397908 GCF_001527695.2 Protobothrops mucrosquamatus | reverse complement strand
ATTTATTGGATTTATATCCCGCCCTTCTCCCGTAGGACTCAGGGCGGCTGACAATCTATTTAAAATACATACAAAACAATACAAATTTAAAATTAATTAAAAGGAATATTTAAATATTTGTCGAATTTTAAAATATAATTAAAACCCCCCTAAAAATTACCCTAGGCCAGTCCTGCAAGCTGGAATAACCAAGTCTTGAATTCAACATGAAATAAAGCCAACAAATGCCAGCAAAGATTCATATCATAAGGAAGACCTGAAAATTATAACAGAGGTAGACAAATTAAGAACACTCATTGCCAAATTGTTGATGGATGAGAAGAGGAAGCTTGATAATTCTTTTTTTTTCTATCCAGATATTGCCAACTTTTATTTTAATTTTTAAACTCAGTTCTACTATATAAATAATATCCCTTTATATATATTTCTGCCAAGTGTTTGCATAAGGTAAAATTTCTTCTCTTAACATGTGATACATTTCCTGGATTTTTAACTAGTTTTTAAGAAACAAAACTTCATTGACACATCTAATATAACACTGGGAAGATACTGTTCTCATAAAGCAATTTTTAAAGACATTAAAATGGACCTAATCTGGCAAGAGTGTAAATAATTTGATGTAAAATGTAGTTGATATTTTGTTTCCTTTTTTATCCCTATATAGTCAGAATTTATGTTCATGAACTTGATTGAAAAGACAAAATTCCAGCCACTCATATAAAATTACACTCAAGATTTATGGAAAAAGAAAGAAAAGAATGTATATGGATTTCTGGTTAAGTGTCAGGAATAAGAGAACGTGCAATTTAAATATATTTAATAGCTTTCAGCAACCAGGTACAGTAGAAATATTTAGTTTCATGCATGAGAATATATGTTGGAGTGAGAAAAAATGAAATATCAGTAAATACTTCCCTTTTCCACAATATACTGTATTAAGTTTCATACATTAGTCTCTTTTTTGAAAACCATTTTTGAAAACCATTTTTTGCATTTAGTGTTTAGATGTAAATGAGGGAGAACAAAATTCTGCTCAGAATCCTGACACAGTAAGATAAATATGGGTTGGATTCATTCCATGGATTTCTTCTGTACCCAAGTTTATTTGAACAGGTTGCACCATATTTGAAAGAAATTATGACACATTTGGGGAAATTCCTGTTATAAGAAATGATCAGGCATAGTAGAGGTTTTCAATACATTAAGATTTTGAGATAGTAGAACAGGATCTTACATTACAATTTTTAGTTTGGCAACTTGCCATCATCATTAATAATAATAAACAGTAGGATTCTTGTATTACAGGATAACGCAAAATAGGAAGACTCATTTCATTGTTCTTCACACTTGATAGCAAACTGACCAACCAGAAGGGTACAGGAATCACTATCCTTCACAAAGCTAATTTAGGATTCACCTATGAAATAAACACGTTTTAAAAACTGTACAAGTCATTGAAATGCATTAAGCTAGGTGATCCTCAGTATGTTATGGTCTTGATCTATATGCCTTACAGTATATTCATTAAAACTACTATTTTATTAGTTTGTATAAGTGTAATATTTTACAAAGTAATACAATGTCCTAAATCATGTTTGTATGACATTTTAGTATAGCATAGATATTTTTAACTTGCTGAGCTAGTTAACATGCATAATGTAATAGCAAATATGTATACAATCTGTGAGAAACAGCATTAAACCTATTTCAAAATAAAGGTGGCCTTTTTAATCCACTCTTACAAAGATGGCTACCTTGCAATAAATGACAGAGAATCATAAGAAGCTGAAATATTTTACATTGGATACATTGCTGGTGGATGAATTGTTCAGTATCTGAAGTATAATTGTTAGATGTTGGCATATCTCATATGGGAGAATGAAGAAGTGCACTGTGGGTGATGATTTTAGTACTAAAATATAGTATTCAGAATAATTATGACCAGAATTGACATTTGGATCTATCTTAATGTTTGATTTTTACTGTGGTTTGGAATATTATTGTTAGCAGCTGTTTCAAGAGCCGTGGTGGCGCAGTGGTTAGAATGCAGTACTGCAGGCTACTTTTGCTGACTACCAATTGCCAGCAGTTCAATTCTCACTGGCTCAAGGTTGACTCAGCCTTCCATCCTTCCGAGGTCGGTAAAATGAGGAAACAGATTGTTGGGGGCAATATGCTGCCTCTGTAAATCGCTTAGAGTAGACTTTAAAGCACTGTGAAGGTGTATATAAGTCTAAGTGCTATTGCTACTGTTATTGCTATTTATGCTGGACAGTTGAAGATTTCTATTACTATTTCAGGTAGGTGAAACTGATATGTATTGAACTTGGTTCAATCTGAATTATTCATTTTAATCACCGCCTGCCTCTAAATTAACTCTGAGTGGCACACAACATAAAAACATAAAAATATACAACTGGAATAAAAGAACATAAATGTGAAACAATATGGTAAATCCAGCCAATCACATCAAAATATGTAATGCACCCTAGCAAGGAGCTCCAAGCATCCTACACTGAACCTTGGAAGAAGAGCCAGATCTTTAAAATCCTCTGGAACCCTATGAGAATGAGAGTCAGAGAGATTTCAGGAGCAACTTGATTCCAAAGAGTGTGACAGAAAGGCAAATTCCCAGATTCCCAACAGAGGCTTTTGCTTAGTCAAAGGAAATCAGAACATTCAAAGTGTAGTTTTTAAGGATGGGCTATAACTTTTAGTTACAAAGTTAGATAAATATAATTTTTATTTCACAATCATCCTATCCTAATAACATTTTCCATTTATAACTATCTGGTAATTTTAAATTACTATTTCTTATGTGAAAGAACAGAGTATTTCAAAATGATTTGTGAACTGCAGTACCAGAAAGCCTTTGTCCAGACCTATGCATGGTCTTCCAATCAAATCTATTGTATACTGCAAAATTATACTTAATGGATTTACATTGATATTACAATTTCATATATAAGTTTGGGGAAGTCTGATATAAGAGGAGTAAAGTATGATTTTTTTTCAATGAAACAAAATACAACCTACTGTATCTGCTGCTGATTTAGCACAATATAGATCTATCAACCTCCCATGTCACTTAGAGAAAGGCTCTTGGAGGTCAATAAAATTAACATTAAAATCAGAATTAAAGATTAAAAAGTTTTAAAATTATAAAAATACTATTATAAAATTTCAAAAAATGAAAAGTTCCAAGATGGAGACTTAGCAGTTTTTAATACAGGTGGGGGTATCTCATAGGGGCCAACCAGCCCACAGTTGTGTGGGCCTTTGTTTTCCCCATGCAAGGTTACACAGCCAAGTTTTGACCCCTTCAATCAATCAGAATAGAGCTGGAAGGGACCTTCGAAGTCTTCCAGTCCAACCCCCTGCTCAAATAGGAGACCCTATATACTATTTCAGACAAGTCTCTTCTTAAAATCCTCCAGTGAGGAAGCACCCACGATTTCTGATAGCAAGCTGTTCCACTGGTTAATTGTTCTCAAGAAGTTTCTCCTTAATTCCAGGTTGCTTCTCTACTTGATTAGTTTCTATCCTGCCCTCTGGTGCTTTGGAAAATAAGTTGACTCCATCCTCCTTGTGGCAGCCTTTCAAATACTGGAATACTGCTATCATGTCCCCCCTTTTCTCTAGACTGGCTAAACCCAAATCCTGCAACCATTCTTCATTTTTTGTCTCCAAGCCTTAATCATTTTAGTTGCTCTTCTTTGTACTTTTTACAAAGTCTCAACATCTTTTTTGTAATGTGGTGACCAAAACTGGATGCAATATTCCAGGTGGGCATTACTAATGGTTTATAAAGCAGTAGTAATACGTCACATGATTTTGATTCTATGCCTTTGTTTATACAACCAAATATTGTATTAGGGGTTTTTTGGCTGCTGCCGCACACTGCTGCAGCCAAGAGATTAGATATTTTCCTCATCTCTGACGGCAAGGTGTTCCACAATGCAGACGCAGTGGCAGAAAAGGCCCTCTATCTAGATCATGCCAGTCAAAATTCTTTGACTGATGAGGTCTGCAGCTTACCTTCCCTGCCTGAACAAGTGGGATGGCTGATGCAATGGGGTGAACCTGGTTCTGTAGATAGCCTGGCCCTATGCCATGTAGGGTTTTATAGGTAATAACCAACAGCTTGAATTGGACCTGGAAGCAAATTGGCACCAATGCAGTTCATGGAGCAAAGATGTTATATGTGCCCTTCTTTGGGCATCCAGTGTAACTCCAGATACTTTTCAAGGGTAGCCCCATATACATCATGTTTCAATAATCCAATCAGGAGATGACCAGGGCATGACTGACCAAAGGAAAGGCTCCTCAGTCCAAGAAGGGGTATAACTCATGCACAATACAGAATCTGGCAAAGGCCCTGCTGGCCAAGGCTGCCACCTGCTCTTCAAGCAGGAGCTGTGAATCAAAGAGGACCCCCAAATTACACACCAGAGTTGTCTGGGATAGTGCAATCCCATCCAGGACTAAAGATAATAAATTCCTGAATACAGACTGGTCCACCTACAGCCACTCCCTGTTTACTGGAGTCAGCTCAAGTTTGTTATTCCCCATCCAGACCATCCACAGCCTCCAGCTACCATGAAAGGATGTCTATTGCATTACTCACTTCACCTGGAACAAAGATATATAGTTGGGTATCATCAGCATATTGGTGTCTCATGGTAACGGATAATCTCACCCAGTGGTTTCATGTAAATGTTAAAAAAAGAAGTGGAGAGAGCATCAAGCACTGTGGTACTCCAATAGAGGATGACCATGAACTGGATCTATTGCTCCAACTGGGATTGGTCTCAGAGAAAGAAGGTGAACTGGCACAAAACTCTATCATCCATCCCCAACTCCCTAAATCAGCATAAAAGGATACCAGGGTCCATGGTATGGAAACCTGATGAGAGTTCAAGAAGAGCATGTATGGTCATATACAGTAGCATCTATTAAGAATAAGTGTTTATGATGTTTATGATCATACATACAACTTTCCAAATAACAGTTAACACATGTTCATTCTAGCAGTTTTCTATAAATAGCAAAATAATAGGAAGATCTTAATCTTAATGATAAGAATCAAAATGTCAAATGAATTTATTTCCATGGCTCAGATAATATATATAGGAGTGTTGCGACTATTTCTTAAGTGACTACAGCCCAAACGTGGCTAGATAACCTGAAGCACCAGTCTCTTCCCTTATTTCAGTCTCAGGAAACAAGCCAGAAATATTAACAGTTCATTTCTGAGAAGGAGAATAAAACATATCATTTTTGAGGGATTGCAATTTGGAGAAATGTTATAACTATATTTTGATAATAATAATAGTAATAGTAATAGTAATAGTAATAATAATAATAATAATAATAATAATAATAATAATAATAATAAAGTTCCTTCCCTGGAACCTCCAGTAGATCAGGTTGGGGGACGAGTCCGTCCTTTGGGATATGGTAAAGTCTGTTTACCGATAGGTCAGAGAAGAATTTTTGAAGGTCACAACCTCGTAAGTGGTGAAGACCTCCGTCCAACAAGGTGACCAATTAACAAGATTGACAGTCCTTCAAAGAGGAATCATCTAGGTTGCTTCTCTCTTTGGTTAGTTTCCATCCGTTGCTTCTTGTCCTGCCTTCAGGCGCCTTGGAAAATAGCTTGACTCCCTCTTCTTTGTGGCAGCCCCTGAGATATTGGAACACTGCTATCATGTCCCCCCTCGTCCTTCTCTTCATTAAACTAGACATACCCAATTCCAGCAGCCTTTCCTTATATGCTTTAGCCTCCAGTCCCCTAATCATCTTTGTTGCTCTTCTTTGTACTCTTTCTAGAGTCTCAACATTTTTTTTACATCGTGGTGACTAAAACTCGATGCAGTATTCAATGTACATGTTTATACAAGGAAACAAAACAAAACAAATACTAACACATCAGTCTCAAGTTACTCCTATGTGCTTATAATGACTTTCAACACATACTTTTCCCCCCTTCATGTAAATTAATGTCAAAACTTTCAGATGAATTGAAAAGAAGACATATGTTATTACTGGAAAATTACAGTGTGTACCTGTTCTGTCTTTTCCTCATTTTAACTTTAAACGTTTAAAATGTTCTCCCAAATCATCATGACAATCTTTGCCTAATGAAGACAAGAAGCATGTGCCTAAAATGTGTATCAAATTGACATTAATTTTGTTAGCAAGCAATGTAAGAAAAATCACTAACAAGAAAGTAGACACCTTTCACACAAGAAATTTAAATAAAACTCATGGATCAAATAGAACAGTACAGTTCATCCATTAATCTCATATTAAAAACATAACTGCAAAGTAATTAACATGTCCTCAATTCTTACTAAAACTAAGTTCTCAAGTATAAATCTCAGATGATCATATCTCTTACAATAATCAGAAATATAAATTATGCATATATCCTCACTTTGTTTCTTTTCAGCTGGCAAACAAGACATAAAATATCAGTTAACTAAAGTTTCCCTTTTTGTCCAAACTGGAATATTAGATGACTCTAAATAAGTTAAGATATTAAGCCAACTTTAATCATAGCTTTATCTCTTGCCTAACCTAGAAACCACCATATATGGATAAGTCTACAAGTTGCAAAACATCTAGTCAGTTAGGGACTACACAACTAATAAATTGATCATTCAAACCAGCTATAAGCTGGACCACAAGCATCTTTCATACTCTAGATTATTAAAACAAACTAGGTTCAACTTAACATTACCTAAACACGGTGGAAACAATCCTCTTGTTTTAAAACTAAAACTATATTAAGAAGAAAACAACCAAATTCAGAGACCATCAAGAACCCCTTACTTCAACCCTGAACTACAAATATTCTCTTCTATTGATATCACATATGGACATGTAAGCACATATCTATCAAGGGGCAACTATTGTTTCTGCACAAATCATGCAAGGCATTTATTTTATTTTATTTATTTTTATTTTATTTATTTCACAGCTGGATGGAAAATAGCCTACGAAAATAGGCAGAAAATGATATGGCTCATGATCACAGATACACACCTCAGCCTGAATATCAGCGTGAATATCAGCACACCATGAAAAATCTGAAAGAATAACTAGAACAAATCATCAAACCAAGCCATATAGAGAGACGAACAACCACCAATAAGACTATTTCCCAGAGACATGCAGGAAAAAATAAAACCAAACTATTCAAACTAAATCCCAGAATCAAAGGCATTGGAGCCCAAATGGGTAGTCAGCATGTCCAGATGCCCACTATCTACTGCAGAACACAATATTCTATAGAAAGGCTTCAACTTCAACACAAATGAATCAACTAGAATTCTTTGCAACCATAGAAGGAGCATTTTAAACCATAGAACTTTCCACAGAGAGCCAAGAAAGCATCAGACAAACAATCATATCTCATGAACAGGACTGAACAGCCCGCCAAAATGTAAAGAAGAACCAAATTATCATAAGTTCATACTTGAGACTGTAATGCAATTCCTGGAATCTACAATACTCCCATGCATACAACCCAAAGTATGGATCTGGTATGTAGATGATACCTTGTTGTATTATAAAAGGACCAACTAGAGAAAACACACAAAATAATCAACAACAACTTCAAAGAAATAAAATTCACAAGAGAGGATGAAAACAACAACACGCTATCCTTCCTGGATATCCTCATCAGCAGAGGCAAAAATAGCAGATTGGAAACACGTCTGTCATAAAACTACTCACACTAGCCACGTGCTCCACTACCAAAGTTACAACCCAATCTCCCACAAGAGAAGCTGTGTAAGAACATTATTTAGATGAGCCCAAATGCTCTGCAGCAACCCTGAACATCTGAAAAAAGGTTCAGATCATCTATACCAGGGGTCTTCAAACTCGGCCCTTTTATGACTCATGGACTTCAACTCCCAGAATTCTTCAGCCAGGCACGCTGGCTGAAGAATTCCGGGAGTTGCAGTCCATGAGTCATAAAAGGGTCGAGTTTGAAGATCCTTGATCTATACAATGCCTTCCAACAAAATGAATACCCACAGAACTTTTTCAAAAAATGCTTAACCATTCAACCTACTATAGCACAACCAATAGAATCTGTGAAAAGGATAATACTGCCATACATATACTATAAAAACATCTCAGAAATCACCAATAGACTATTACAACCAAATGGAATCCCCACAGGACACAAACCAACTAAAATCCTCCAAAATATCCTAAGTAAACCAAACAACTCAGCAACCCCAGAAGTAAATAAATAAATAAAAAAAACCACCAGTCATCTACAATATACAGTGTAAGGACTGTAACAGCCATTATGTATGACAAATAGCCAGAAGACTAACAGAGTGCATCCATGAATACTAACTAGCAATCAGAAGACATGATAAAAGCTCCAAAATTTCATAACACAAATAGATTCAAACCATAGTTCCAACTAGGAAATTGTGAGTATCCTAGACCAAACTAAGTTCAAAAAGACTAGAGAATTCTATTCAAAAGGGGCAATTGAAAAGCCAAAAAGGAAACAAAAAGACCAAAACATCTCCTCACCAACAATCAACACCCAGATGATCACAGATGTCTATGGAGATTCTCAATCATCCAGGTCATCGTTATCTCAAAGGTGCTTTTCAAAAGGCAACTGGACTTCCTTGTTTTTTTCCTTGAAAATATTTTGTTTCTCATCCAGTTCTGAATGAATGGTGGGGTTCTCTTATACTTCTGATCGAATGGGAAGTTCCCTATCATTCTGCTAGAAAGAGAAGAAAATCCAGTTGCCTTTTGAAAAACACCTCTGAGACAATCAAGATTAACACTGGTCCAACAACAAAAAAGAAAACAATACCTCAAACAAGGAACTACTAATGCAGACAAAGAAGCTAATGGTAAACAACAACAAAATTAGGGAACTGCCAAGACCACTCCCACCAATACTGACAGGGCAAGCCATTAATATAAAAAAAATAGAACAAACCAGTGGTGGGATTCAGTCGGTTCGCACCACTTCAGCAGAACCGGTAGCTAATTTTTTGTTGCCGAGGCCTGGAATGGACTTCTGGAAGCGGCATCCACACAGAGAACCCGTTGTTCACAAATTTGAATCCCACCACTGGAACAAATCCTACCCCTTCTTGCACTGATAATGTTACCTAGTTTGGTAATGAAACATCTAAAAAACAACCTAGCTCAGAGATTGCCAAGGACCCCAAACCTACTGTATATTTATTTCAAAAATAAAAGGCAAAGCTCCTTTCAATTCAGATCTGTTTTGTAATGACTGTATGGATGCATGCAAAGAAGCAGTTTTCCATGATTGCTTATAGTCCTAGGTTAGAAGTTAGCAATTAAATAAAAAGATCAAAATTCCGGTTGCCTTTCATTTTTGCATAAAATACCAAAATATACTATGCTTAAAACAAGACTGTAGTGATATTTGAAATATGTATGCTAAAGGGTTATCTTTCAGAGAAAACAATTTTTGTTACCTTCTTTTTCACCATGCCTATACTTGACTGCTATTCTCTACTGAAAATCAATTCCTACAGCTTTAGCCTAAAAAATATAAAGTACATATTGTACACCACAAATCTTTAAAAGAAAATTACAACAAAAT
Organism: Protobothrops mucrosquamatus; assembly: GCF_001527695.2. Classification (NCBI taxonomy): domain Eukaryota; kingdom Metazoa; phylum Chordata; class Lepidosauria; order Squamata; family Viperidae; genus Protobothrops; species Protobothrops mucrosquamatus. The sequence continues at coordinate 388,280 of NW_015386498.1, read as the reverse complement.
TTCTAAAACTATGCTTGATGACATTATCAGAGTAAAATAAAACAAAACCCACTGTTACCTATGAAGATACTTGAGGACATAATTTCTCTTCTTAAATTTAATTAAATTTAACTTCTTAAATTTAATTTCTCTTCTTAAATTTAAAATAAAACCAAAAGCAAATTTAAAGAAGCTTCAGAACAATGTCAAATTGTAATGTAAATGTAAAAATTATAAAAAGTGTAAGATATCAGACTTTGTATAAAATTACATATTTTATTTTGTAATGTTACAAGCAGTATAATGTATAATGTACAACTTGAACCTGAAAAGTGATGTTTCACAAACTTTGAATACAAATTATAATGCTTCCCCTGAATTGATTACACAGTAAATCAGTGTGGGCAATGCAATCTAATAAATTAAACATAATGGAAGGAAGGAAGGAAGGAAAGAAAGAAAGAAAGAAAGAAAGAAAGAAAGAAAGGAAGGAAGGAAGGAAGGAAGGAAGGAAGGAAGGAAGGAAGGAAGGAAGGAAGGAAGGAAGGAAGGAAGGAAAGAAAGAAAGAAAGAAAGAAAGAAAGAAAGAAAGAAAGAAAGAAAGAAAGAAAGAAAGAAAGAAAGAAAGAAAGAAAGAAAAAGAGGCCATAAAATAATGATTTATTTTATGCCAACCAAAAATATTATATTCCTTTTATATATTTTTGAATATTATGACAAGAAAATCTAGGTTTTAGTGTTTCTAAAAAATTTTAAAGGAAAGAATTATGCAGTAAATTTTTCACCTGCCATACTCTGAGCATCTAACAGCAATATGGTTCAGCCACTCTAAATACCCCAACTTATAATAATCAAAAGGGATTTCAATGTCATTTGTTATAGGATGACCATCTTCAAAGTTATCTGAATATAGTTAAAACAAGGCATATAGAATTCCACCTGTCCTGACCTTGGCAACATATTCAATTCATATTTTGAAATACCATAATTTAAGAGGTATCCTCAGATTCTTTTTAAATGCTCAATAAGGCAAAAAATTGAGCTTAGATCTAGATGGGTGTAGAAAAACTTCAGTGTTGTTTTCTTTGGCAACAATTCAGAATTCAAGCAATATATCATTTTTCTAGTTTCTCTGAATAAGAATTAATTAACTTAATGATAATTAAATTAACAAAATCAAATTCTGTCAGCAATGGAAACATGTTTTACAATTTCAGCAACAGGGGTATGCTTCATGCCTTGCTTTTATATACCTATTGATCATATTGTTCCATTTAACTTTAACTATGGTAGAAAGGCTACTGATAATCAAAACAATTTCTTTTTCTTATACCCTCCAGCCATGGAAATGAATAATAGAAGTATCGATCTTCCTATTTTTAGATTTAGATTTTTAGATTTTATTAAATTTATACCCCGCCCTTCTCCCGGAGGACTCAGGGCGGCTTACAGCCAGTTTAAAACAGTAATACAATACAAAATTTAAAAAGATTAAAAATAAATATTTAAATTTGGCCGCTTCTACTAAAAATTTAATTTAAAACCCCTTTAAAATACCCCTAGGCCAGTCCTGCCT
>NW_015386498.1:362773-386058 GCF_001527695.2 Protobothrops mucrosquamatus | reverse complement strand
CATTCACCAATGAGACCAATGCCGTTTCCGTGCTGTATCCCGGTCTGAAGCCCGACTGGAGCGGGTCTAGATAGACTGTTTCCTCCAGGTGTCGGGGGAACTGCTGCGCAACCACACTCTCAACAACCTTCGCCACAAAGCGAAGGTTGGAGACCGGACGATAGTTAGCCAATACATCTGGGTCCAGGGAAGGCTTCTTTTATCTTCCTTCCTTCCTTCCCCTTCCTTCCTTCCTTCCTTCCTTCCTTCCTTCCCTCTCTCCCTCCCTCCCTCCCTTCCCTGATATAATCAAACAAACTTTGGCAATAAAATACAACAAATGGACAATTTAAAAATCTGTGCAAAACAATAACAGTAAATAAAAGAGAATAAATAATAAAAACGTGTATTAAATTGAGTTAACAAAATAATGAAAATGCTCTCCAGAATTGGAGAGCCTAGTAGGAAGGAGACATGTCTGAACTCCATTTGAGACCATTCGAAAGTACTGGTGACACTATATAGAAGTATTTCCATCTAGCCTCAGAAACCTGGAACCACTAGCAAATTTTCCCAACAAAAATTCATAAATTAGGGTGATATAGTTGGAAGAAGATGGTCTTGGAGATATCAGGTGCAAAGCTATAAATGGTTTAACAGACTAATTATACTAGCTTAAATTGTAGTCAGAGACCTATCAGAGCCTGCAAAAGTTATATTATATGGCTCCAATGCTGGGAATCAGTAACAAATTAAACCATGGGGATACTTATGACATCATATGCTTATGGAAGTCTTAAGATTTTAAAGGCAGTATTTCCTTAGAACCATCCATATTATAAGTAACTAGCCATATGTTCTGTGGCATTCTAGTCTGTTAAAATATTACTATGGTGAGTTCCCATGAGTATGTATTCATGGGGTCTAATCTTAAGCAATATAGAGTAACATTTGGTTCTTCTTAAAAACATTTCATATAGTATGCATCCCATATCTAAATGAATAAACAGCCCCTAGGTAAATGAAGCTCTTTGTTGAACATTAAAGCTAGCTGCATGTTTTATGTTTTATTGGGGATACCAAAATAATGGTGGGCATTCATAGCTCAATGGTTCTCTGTGTCTGGCCTTTTTTCTGCCCTGCAGTCTTACTGATAATGATATTGTTCCACTTGTAGACTACTTAGGATGGCTAAGAATGGCTAGAATGGCTCAAGAACCAAGAAATACCTTGGTTTTGATCTAAGAAATACCTTGGTTTTGATCTAAGCCTGATGATGGTTTTATTCCCCACAAAATGACCAAATATAGCAACCATCAGTTGTTAGCTAAAGCTTAGGGACTACTTAATTTTCATAATATTGGAATACTTAGTAAATTCATTAGCTGATTTGCAAGTAGGAAAGAGCGAGCTACAGAATGACATCATTTCCTTGAAAAGAAGGGTGGATATGCTGAAGTGGCACTGAGACTAACTTCTACCTAGTTCTGAAGTCTAGCCTACATCAGAGCCAAGATTTATATAAAAATAACAAAAAATGTAGTTGATGTTACTATTGGCATATCATCTTAAAATTCTTCCTTGCAAATAATTGATTTTTTTGTACAACTGTAAATATTTTACCATATGGTTTCTAATTTTGTTTGTGAACGATTCAAATACAGATTACAAAAAAAACCCTCAGCATAATGATGAGCAAGTATCATTGCATTCCATGCAATCAGTTGTACGCATTTTCTTTTTCTTATATGCTGAAGCCTGTAGAGTGAGAGCAAATTTACTTTGATTAGGAACAGAAGACTATGCTGGCTGTAGTGTTGAGATAAAAAAATTATTACATTTTGATTAAGACTTGAGCCCAAGTCTTCAGAAAATCTATAAACAGATTTATTGAGTTAAGCAATAATTACTTGTGGCTGTAAATCAGCTGAATTAAGATTTGAAGGGGAAATTCCAAATTTAGAACTGTAAATAATTAGCCTGATTTTGAAGTATGCTAAATCCTTAGCAACTCTGAATAAAGTTTCTCTGAACCCTTTATTTTATCATTCTTAAGTGTTAAATTTTTCATAAGAATTCTATTTCAGCCACCCTGGAAACATTTATTTTTCTTCTGTTGTATTATTAGAGATTTCAAGAGTTTTTCCATGTATCTTTATACTGCTAGTTAAGATAAATTAATTGTGATGTAATTAAAAGGGGAAAAAGCCTAATCCAAGCAAAGGCTCAAATTAGGTCTCATTATAAAAAGAGATCCCTTACTGTACAAAATACTCACTATAATGAACTCTATCTTAATTTTTTTTCAAAAACACAAAGCTGCTTTTTTTAAAGGCAACTGGACTTTGTTTTTCCTTGAAGATGTTTTGCTTCCCAGCCAAGAAGCTTCTTCAGTTCTGACTGAATGGTGGAGGATGGAAGGATTTATATTCTTTGAAGTCATCTGGTCATTAGCACTTTTTCTGAGAATCGTTGAGGTCACTCATGGTCACCTGAATAGTGCAAATGGGTGTGGAACCTTCTTGAAGCTGTTGAAAGGACTGTATTGTAAACAGGAGACGGGTGGTGTTGTATTCTTCCCCCTCTGTTGAGAGAGGGCTGAATATGAATGTACGCTAAGGAATTCCACACTGCCTTGCCAATTCAAAACAGACATTCCTAATCTAGTATGTTTACATGTTTGTATATCATGCAATCTTCATGTGCATGGTGGGTAATCATTCTAGAACAGGGGTGTCAAACTGGCAGCCCACGGGCCAGATGGGTCACACGCAGGCCATGCCCACCCCGGCTCCACAAAGGCAAAAAAATGTCACGATACGTCACGTGACGCAATCGAGTTTGATACCCGTATTCTAAAAGTCAAAAATCTAGTATATCATCTGGAAAGCATCAAGTTGGAAAAGTTAATAAAAATATACTATGTATTATTTTATATAGTACAGATATAGTATACTATATACATGATATACAAAGGGTGTACCAAAAGTCAGGCCTTATAGACAATTTGTTATCTAAATGTATTGAATATTTAAGACATAAAATGAGTGACTATATTAACAGAAAATCTTCACAATGCCGCATGAGTAGTAGTATTTATAAGCACATTCAAATTAAATGTTGCTTTCTGCATTATCAAAGCTAAAACATGTCTGGAGAATACATTTCATTCATTTTTTATTTTCCATTTTATATGTTTGTATATTTTGTTCTTTCACTATTTCCTCCTCCAATAAATAATGGCTCATAGTACAATATAATCCCATAAATAATGTTTAAATAATTCCAAGTGTGCCATTGTGCATCAGAAAGGACTGGCTAGTTATGACAATTGTTTTTGCTACAAAGCAGTTCCAACTTGTATACTGGGCACACGTAGGAATAAGAGGGTTTAAAATTATTTAGTAAAAGTTATAGTTCTATTGATATTCCTAATATTACTATTAAAATAATGTGAAAAAAGCCAGACTTATAGAACAAATGAAACATGACAGCCCCTGACTTTATTCTAATTTCTGGTTTCAAAAATAGGAACAAAGAGTGGATAAAGTATGTCAGTGGTGGCGAACCTATAGCACAGGTGCCAGAGGTGGCACTCGGAGCCCTCTCTGTGGGCACTCGCGCTGTTGGCCCAGCCCTAGGCCTTCAGCTGGGTTTTATAAAACCTTTTCGCTTTAGGCCTCCGCCGCCGTGTGCAAAGAAAAAAAAAGTTTCAATCAGTCAATTTCAACTTCTTGCAGGAAAAAAAAAGATCTTGCAAAGTTGAAATTGATTGATTGAACTTTTTAATCCCACCCAGTCTGCCTTACCACCCCAGCCACACTCACCCAATTGGCCACGCCCACCCAATGGGCCACACCCAGCCAATGGGCCACACCCACCCGGCACTCGACGATGCATAAGTGGGTTTTGGGTTGCAGTTTGGGCACTCGGTCTCTAAAAGGTTCGCCATCACTGCAGTATGTCATGCTTAAATATAATTTTCTAGAAGAAGTCCCTAAAGCTTCTCCACAATGATTACAAGAGGTTTTCCTCCTAGGGGGTAAAGTTGCACAAGAAATAAAGGAGTATTACTCTGTGAGTGAATTTAAATAACAATCAAAAACACCTTAATAGCAAATAATCAAACAATATGGAAACTGGAGAGAACCGACTGGAAAGAATCAGGAGGAGTGGGGCAGCATCTAGGTGAAAATAATTAAATGCATAATTAATGTAGCCTGGATCAGATTCATAGTTTTATAACCCTGCTTCCTTGGTATTTACAACTGATAGGGAAGCTCAAGGCCTCTCCGTGTATGCATATCTAAAAGCTTCCTATGCACTGTTTATAACAGCAAGTACTGAATATGGAACATTATTCTGACTTCTAGGAGGATTGTAAAGCTATACTCAAAGAATTTGAAGACAACAATAATCCTGTTAAATCTGCTGGATCGTAAAGTCCAAGTGATCAGTCAGAGTGCTGCTTTAAAGGTTCAAGTATCTCATTTGTATTCTGCTAATTAGGAGGATCTCCAGATGAAATTCTATGATCTGCTTGATATAAAAATCTTACTATTCCACTGGAAACATTTTTTCTATAATAACAATTGCAAGATCAACTGCGTAATTTAAGGAACAGCAGAGTGTAGAGATTATTAGTCAGGCATTCTGGTTATGCCTAATTGTTTCAATGTTTCTTTTGTAATATGAAATGTTTAATTAAAATAGATTTCAAAAGAAAAGTGTAGACTTCCTCTAAAGTTAATTAGATACTTCCTCTGACACACCAAAGGGGAAGAGGCACTGACTCACTCAACAATAAGTATTGTTCAAGTGAATAGTTTCAACTGAATGTAGATTCAAAATCAGCTAAAATATTATTATACATTTTTTTAGATGAAATAAACCAGCTTTTTACTATGTTATATAATCCAAATTTGTGAGCATACACTGATGCGATGTTTGGATGCCTCTTGATCAAGAGTACCACCTGTTGTATCCTCGGCGAAGGTATATAACGGGCAATTTTTAATCAGTGAACATTCGGAAAATTTATTGCTGCCAATAGATGCTCACATGTTGTAGTAAAAATACTATTAATTTGCCTGAGAATTTTATATACAATGCAAGAAACATACACATATATAGAATAATCAATTACTAAAATAATAATAATATAACAATCATTCACTAGTAAAAAACCTAGAAGCATTAATTGTAATCATGTAATCAATAGATCTCACTAAGGAATATAATCAACTATTAGGCAAAAAAATATTTCTCACACTAAAATAACAACCAAAATTATATCACCAATAATAGCTTAATGGAGTCTGGAATTTATTAATTGTGTAATTTATATCTTATTAACAATATCAAAAAATAATTTTCAGAAATTCAAAGCTACTTTTATGGAACTAAAAAGGGAATGTTTATTTTTAATAAAAATTTGAATATTCAAGAATATCCTTATCAAAAGTCACAGAACCATTATATAGAAAAGATGTGATGTTGATATGTTGCTCTGTTAATATATAGACATTTAAAAAACAAATTCATCAATAAAAATAAAATAATTAAATAAAAAAAGGCCAGGGCAGATCATGATCTAGTAAGGAAGACAATAATATATAGGGAACAATAAAAGTATGGAAAAACAAATTCCCATGATTATAAATTACTTCTGTACTTCTGTAATAAACAATCAGACCTTTCTCTTTCTCTAATATTATAAAGAAACTTTGTCTTGTTATTTATGTGAATTACAGTGGGAAAAAAGTATATAATTTATTTCTAATTTTGGTTTCTCAAAATTTACCTGAAGCAAAGTTAGTAGCAAACTCTCAACACCTGCAAATTTGGCCATAAAATCAAGCTTTTAGTTTCAGCCTGTCTTCTCAGGACTGGATAAAATGAAATGATGTCCTGAAATGAAAGTGCCCACCTATATTTATATATCTCTGTAAGACATCAATAACTTGCATTATGCAGATGACATTACTTTAAGAATGCAAATTAAATTCCTATAAAGACAAAGCACAGTGGAAAAAAAGGAAACTAAGATTAAATATAAAGGAAATCAAACTAATACAAATACACAAATCAGTTTTAAAATTAAAAATGAAAATATTGAAGTGATAAATAGCATCTGCTCTTTAGAATTGAATATTAAGAGCAACTCAACAAATGGTGAATAAATATGTTATCCATTCAAAGCTGGGAAAGTATCAATAAAGGACTTAGAAAATATATTCAGTTATCATGATATGTACAATATACACCTACAGAGATCAGAATCACCCAGGCAATGATTTTCCTTGTGACAATTCTGAATCTAAAATGGAAAAGATAGAAACTAATTTCTATTACATCAATCCCCCAATTATTTTAGAATAATTTCTAGAATAATGTTTATAATTATTGTTAGAATAAAACCCAGCATTGATCTCAGAAAGTGGAATTGATTCTACAGCACTTTAAGGGAAGAAATGTTCTTTTTGAAGTAATGCAATAGTTGATCTGAAAATCAATGCTGCCAGAAACTATAACATTTTAAGGAGCTGAATATTCTTTTTTTTTTATTATTATTATTATTTTTCATTTAAAAAACACAAACATAAATCTTTTATCACAATATCAACCAAAGAGAATAAAGCTAAACAAAACATTCACAGACGTGTCCGGTGTACCCCTCCCGCACCACCCTCTTCCACTTACCACTCCTTCCTCCTCTCATTCTACCACCACTCCTCCTTCCTCCCTCTTTCCTTCCTCCCTTCCACACTCAACCATCCCATCCTGTGCAGTTGGGGTATCACCAGACACCTCCTTAAAAAAATCCTACATATAAATCTATAATACAAACCTACCCTTTTCCCCCCTCCCCCCCCCCAGGACTTCCCAAAGCTAATCTAGGAAATAAACACAAAATAATCAAAATCTATTCACAATTACTCCATATTACTACACACTAGTATAAACTTGCTATGACTCTAAAATAACATTAAGGAGCTGAATATTCTCATGCACATTTCTAATAACAAATAGCCACGAAGTTGTTTTTGGCAATTAAAACTCAGTTCTTTAAATAATGGGTGAAGAAGCCTTTTTAACTCATGGCAGGATGGTTGAAGCGAGAGTTATCATCAGGTCTGTGAGGTGCTGAAAAGATCATCTTGGAGTCTGGGATAATATAAATACCCGCTGGTATCATGGAAAAGAATGATGTTCCCTGGAGTCCCATTTCAAAACTGGGATTGCAAGTCCACTGTTGGACCTGGGGTTTTGATTTGGAGCCAATATCTGAGTCAATTGTGCTAAAAATTTGAACTGTGAAATCTCATTCAGTAATGAAATGCTCGTAGGAGAACACAGCCCCTAACATACAAAAGTTTATAGCTTTTGTTTCAGGTTCTGTTAGAATTGTAATTGTTAAGTTTTACACAAATATACAGTCATTCGTATTCATTTGCTCTGCTATAGTGCTATGATATATGGGAGTTGGGGCAGGATCAGTTAGCAGAAGTTGATGACACCATGTCCAGATTAATATCTTCCAAAAAGGCCCTGACAGTTTGGCTTTTTATCCTTTGACAGAGGCAATCCATCAACATTTTATCACACCTTAGCTCTCCTTTCATTGACCTGTTGGGTTGTTAGGTAAAACATGTCTTGATGCAGAGGCAATTAACATTCTTACCTCTGGTCCTTGCCTGATTTCAGAACTGTCTTCCTTATCTTGTTTCATTTGCTTGCTTCTGCATTCTTCTCTAGGGGTCAGATTTTGGCCATTCTGCTTCATCTACTTCTTTTAATATTTTTAGAAAGCAACTATTACAATATTGCTTTTGCTCCGTAACCTCCATTGTGCTTGATTAATTAATCTGAATTAATCTACTCATCAACCAAAAAGATTCAGGATGTCTCCCTTAGGTATTCAAGTATATAAACAATGAGGGGAGCTGCTTTTCTTCAGTCAGGAAGAGTGTGGTCATTAGTAAGTTTGAGTGTTATCACTAGTGAGACAGCCTTCATCTTATGATGTCCAGTTTTCATCATTCTTGTCTACATGATTACATTTTCTCAAAACTGTTTCCACAATTATGTGTTTAGGAAAAAACAGTCAAATAAAACTATAGTTTATCTGCACTGTCACTTCGGTAGAATGGGGGGGGGGGGTGTTAGTCCATGACTCCATGGCAATTTTGAGAAATGCCAGTATTTTGAGGAGAGCACCCTGGACAAACAACCAATATCAGACCAGCCCATCCCAAAGCAAGGAATAAATAGAAATTGCCCAAAAGAAACAGACTTTTAGGTCCTTATTCTTACATGTTTACTTCTGTGAGGACTCCCTTTTTTCCAATACTGGAAAGTGTAGCAAATCTGTATGCATTATTTTATAGCAACACTTTCCCGAACAACAGGCTATTGCTCTGTATCAATTCCACCCTTCTAGGCTTTGCAATGTGATGGTGCCATATAAATTGCTGCATCTGTAGTTTTTGTCTGTAAGGGATGCAATATCCAGTTCAGTTGCCAATTCAGTCCAAAACCAATTTGGAATAACATACCACAGCCTTACAATCTAGACAAAGAATGGTGATTAAAATGGGTGACTTTTAATAACCACAGCAAAACAACTCACACAATTCCAATAAAGTCACTTCCAGGAGTATACTTGCCCTGCTAGAACTAAGGCAAAGTTCTTTTAAGTAGGGAATGTGATTGTGATGCATCAGAAAAATTATAACACAAATAGTTCAGTGAAGGAGAATATTTGTAGCTCAGGGTTGAAATTACTCTATCTAGGTAACATCGTCAATAAATGCATTGATGATGTTAGCATGTTAGGGTAATGAACCATCTACAAGAAAACAAGCAAGCTCAGAGAGTACCAAAGACCCTTCACAAATAGCTCAAGAATGTCTCCTCAGGAAATATCAAGGGACCTGGGATGATCTCACTGCAGCCACATCAGAAGCTGTTAGATTAGAACAGAATAGAGCTGGAAGGGACCTTGGAGGTCTTCTAGTCTAGCCCCCTGCTCAAGCAGGAGGACCTATACCATCTCAGACAAGTGACTGTCTAGCCTCTTCTTAAAAATCTCCAGTGATGGAGAGCCCACGATTTCTGGAGGCAAGCTGTTCTACTGGTTAATTGTCCTCACTGTCAGGAAGTTTCTCCTTAATTCCAGGTTGCTTCTCTCTTTGATCAGTTTCCAACCATTGTTTCTTGTCCTGCCCTCTGGTGCTTTGGTGAATAACGTGACCCCCTCCTCTTGGTGGCAGCTCCTCAAATACTGGAATACTGTTATCATGTCTCCCCTATTTCTTCTTTTCTTTAGACAAGCCAAACCCAAGTCCTGCTGCCGTTCTTCATATGTTTTGGTCTCCAAGTCTTTGATCATCTTAATTGCTCTTCTCTGATTTTTTTCCAGACCCTCAACATCTTTTTTGTGATATGGTGACCAAAATTGACTGCAGTATTCCAGGTGTGGGGTTACTAGGGTTTTATAAAGCGGTACTAATACTTTGCATGTTCTTGATTCTATGCCTCTGTTTATACAACCCAGAATTGTATTGGCTTTTTTGGCTGCTGCTGTACACTGCTGGCTCATAGTCAAGTGATCGTCCACTAGGACTCCAAGGTCCCTCTCACAGTTACTGTTTTTAAGCTAGGTCTCGCCTAATCTGTACTTGTACTTTTGATTTTTCCTGCCTAAATGTAAGACTTTGATTTTCTCCACATTGAAACTCATTTTGATGGATAGGACCCATTGTTTAAGTTTGTCAAGATCTTTTTGGATCCTGAGTTTGTCTTCTGGGGTGTTGGCTTAGCTTAGATGGTTAGCTTTCTTAGATATTGAATTATAACATCTATCCCACTGCAATTCTATGGCTCCATAACTATGGTGATTTTATTATGGTTTTATCTCTTTAATATATTGGGAGTGACTGAACCATCCCTAAATGGTGTGCCCCTTTTCTGTTAAGCACTAAACCTAAATGGGGACATACAGTTTTGCACAGATGTACTCCCCTCCCATCCAGATTTAACTGAAGGAGGGAATAAGCCCTGGAAAGAACTTATTAGCTTCCTAATGGCCTACAGATGAGGAAACAGATGTGATAGCTGCAGGTGACAACTATTACAAACAGGCAAGAGGACTTTCAACTGTCACAGGCTATGTAAGCAACATTGGAGTTGGACTCTGCCTAGAGCTTGAAGCTTTACCTGGAGCTTAACAACAACTAGAAAAGGAGCAAATACACTGAAACAGAATGTCATTCCAATTAATGTAGATTGGTTGGCTAAGTTAGTTCCATGTTGGACAAGAAAAACTTTAAAGGTTTATATGAATCTCCCTGTTCAGAAAGTGGTGGAACTCACTTATAAATTGTCTTTTTCTAAACAATACAAAAATACCTCTATGCCCTCATTCTCACTTTATGTCTTTTTGTATGATCTATATCCCTAACTCAGGGACCTAAACCCCCTCCTATCCTAGAAGTTGTCTCTGAACCTCTTCTCATCTGAACCTCTTGAATAATGCTTCTGTTTTCTTTCTCTTATTTTTAAGTTCTTGTATTGCTAAACCAGGGTCCTACATACCTCCTAAACCAGGAATGGAGCCCAGATGCAGCCTCCATTTCCTCATCTGTGCCTCTTGCATTTTTCCTCCTCCTCCTCCTCCTCCTCCTCCTACTAGTTTTTGCTTAGCCTCCTTCACAATACAGCTCCCAACATGCTTTGGTCACCCTCGTCAATCTTGAATTCCTCTACAGTCCTGGATTGCACTGCAGTCTATTAGCTACTCAGATGGGAGAAATAAGAATTTGAAAGTAGATTTCATTATAAATAGAACTTGCACGTGCTACACAGCATTTCTAGAATTCTTTTGCAGCCTCTTTTATCAGCATTTTTACAATATATCCAGAACTTTAATGTCCTTGGTACACTATTTTTGTAGTTTCTTAACCAGCTTGTTAAGATAATCTTGGCCACTAGTATCACAGACAATAGCACTATTCTGAATAATACTAAACACATGATCTTTAAGAGATTGTTCACATATATTGGTCTCAAAGCTCAGAGATATGAACACACATATTATCAGAACAATATAAACACATTCTTTTTGGTCAGAACCCATATATTATTAAGGGGTCCACCAGGAGAAGGGCGGGATATAAATACAATAAACTGAAACTGAAACTGAAACGGGGGACACTTTTCTATTTCTTTTATTCCATTATTCTGGGTTCTGTCATACTCCTGAAGGGGAGGGGGGAAGATGCTGCAGGCTGTCTCTTGTTTCTATCACTACAATGTATCCCTTCCGCTGTTTCTGCATATTCATTCTTTGAACTGTCTCTCCCTTGGGTTGACAAAGGAATGTGCCTCCAGCCATCTGGCTTATCTCCCGTTTCGGAAGGGAAGGTGTGAAGAATCAACAACCTCACTGCAAGCCTGGGAAAGAATGGTGTTATCAGCTCCTTTCCCACAATGGACTTAACACCTGAGGATTGGCTGGTTCAAACTGACCGGATGAACTACTGGGTGGGGTTTGCTTGGAACACTTTTGACCTATTGATCTGAGTGGAAAACCCTCAGATCCTGCCTATTATGCCTGCTATCAGCTTCTCCTAATAAAAGTTCCTTTGGAAGAAACTGCTTCCATGAGTTCTGCTTTCTTAGGATGAAGTATTGAAGTGAGCCCTGACATTAGGCAGGATCTCCAGTAACAGTCAGCCCTGAAGGAAGGCCCTTACCAGGGGACTCAGCAAAATGATGTCGGATATTGGAATGGAGAGGGAAGAGCCTGCGATGGGGGGGGGACCTACCACCAAGCAGATCCATGCAAATACACCAGTTCTGAATCCTCAAGCTCATCAGAAGAGGTAGTGGTCACCGAACGCCGCTACAAGCCCAGGTGGTCGATGGGTGTTGGGAAGAAGGAGGACTGGGAGAAGAAGGCCAGGAAGGTGACACTCAGACGTGGCAGTCATCAACCAGGTTGGAAAATTGAGATGGAGAAGTCTCTCCACCTTAGCAAAGATGAGGAGGACCGACCACTACATTCTAGCCAATTGTTGGAACGAGCGATCGACATGATGAAAATAGCACTCGACTCCATAAGAGAAGAGAAACCTGATACATGCTGGGGCACCATCAGTCTGGGCTCCACAGAAGAGACAGAAGAAGGGGGAGACTGAGCCAGCAATCCCAGGGCCTTCTGCCAGCAACACCGAAACCACAGCCGCCGCCGTCGCTGCCACCCCTTGTCAAGCAGCAACAGCTGACAGAGATGGGAGATGATACAAATGGAAGAAGAGACATCGTTCCATCCAAAGGTTCCTGCTGCTGGCAATGAAGTACCATGGGAAACCACGACGCCTAGGATTTTTCCTGACCCAGGTGCTAAACTACATGGAGGAATATGGTCACAACATCCCAAGTGATCAAGCCCAGGTTCACATTGTGCAAGCAGCCCTAGATGGCACCGCAGCAGACTGGGTCATAGACATCCATGATGCTGATGCACTGGAGCTGCAAAACCTCAATCAATTCATGGCAGCCCTTAGACATTGTTTCGAAGATCCCCTAACTGACCAGAAAGCGTGGGAGCGAATAAAGACAGTAAAGCAAGGCAGGTGACCCGTAGCGGAATACACACAGGAATTCTGAGCTCTGGCCAGCAAACTAAATTGGCTGGAAGACATCCTAATCAGCCATTTCAAGGACTATGACCTCTACGACGCCTTCATCCCCCAACTGGCTTCAGGACTGGTACATTCTGGATGAAGAGGCAGAGATCGACCTAGCTAAGAGGCAACAACGGGGGGGGGAGATTGTGGGGAAGATCGCCGGCCGAGCCGACTCATGAGCCATCAAAGCAAGGGCCAGCAGCCAAAAGAACCTCAGATGTTTCAAATGCGGGAAAGAGGGACACTGTACAGCTGAATGCCACTCTTGTATCCCTACCTGGAAACCTGATCAGGCCCCAGCCGGAAAACCCAGGAAGACCCCAGTGAAGCTGAAAGAGACAGCCATGAAGAGCATGACAGTTGTTGAGTTCCCTGCCTCACCTAAATGAGGGAGGGAACTCCAACCAACCCAGGGGGAGCATCCAATTCGTCAGATGACAACTTGGAAGATGAACCCCTGGTAAGTGGACCCATTCGCCCCCTCACCAGGACATGCCCGAGATAATAGAGATCAGGGCATTAATTTATTCCGGCTGTACCCGCTGCCTCATAAGCCCAATGTCATGGTTCTGACAGATGAGACTCTTCAAAGAACTTCGAGGCATTGTTTACCTTAAAGAAACTTTATTGGAGTAGCAACACATTGGCACGTACATAGTCCAAGCCAAAATCTGTTTTCCCCTCCCCTAACCACATATATCAAAGCCAATTCCCTGCTCCAACTAACAGTCATAAATCACATTTTCCATTTAGTTTGAAATACTGGCTTTCCCACTAATTCTACAGCCCGCCAATTCTTATCATCTCTTATTACAAAGAACCTTGGTTCCCACCATGATACATTATTGTTTTGTCTAAATAAACTTCCAAATGCATTCCTCCCCCTCTCCCCAGTATCCTCTAATTCTAACTCTAAGAGTAAAACATAAAGTAAAGGAAAATGGCTGCGTCTCCATATGTTGTCAAAGCAAGAACAGTCGATGTTAGCAGCATTTACACCCAACCTTAATGGGAAATTTGGGGATCCCAGTGAGGAAGCTGAAGAAACCAATCTCTTTTGGTCAATTAGATGGGTCCATAGCAGGAGGGATGCCAGCCACCCTAGCCACACTGCAAGTCCAACTCACCATAGGGGATCACGTAGAGGAGGGCTTTTCAACCTTTTCACTGACTGTACCACTTTTAGGATATGGCAATATTCAAGTACCACCTAGCAACGTGTCAAAAACTTGATGACCAAAAAAAAACCAAAAAAAAAAAACCTGTTCAAAGTTGCAATTGCACTGAAATGACTTATGACAATTTTTCACACTTATGAGCATTGTAGCATGCCCAGGGTCATGTGATTTATATTTGGATGCTTGGCAACTGATTCATATTTATGATGGTCACAGTGTTCCAGGGTCATGTGATCCCCTTTTGCAACCTTTTGACAAGCAAAGTCAATGGCAGGGCTGCTGGTGGCCAAGTGCTAAGGCGGGACTTCCCTCCCTCCTTCCCTGCCTCCCTCTTTCTCATGCCCACCTCCTTCTGAAGGAAGAATTTGACCCCCCATATTTTCCCTCTTCCATATATTCATCAAACAAGAAAAAGCCTTCAAAGACAGAAAAGACAAACTGCTGAATGAACTAGCTTAAAAAGGCACATTCCCCTTTAAGAATTAGCTACTGGCTAGAAAGGAAAGTTAAGGAGCACAGCCGGCACTTAAGGAAGAAAAAAAATTTAGTAAGTACAGACTGCCGGCTAAGGCAGCCTCCCCAAATGGCTCCATTCATAAGTAAAGGAATGCTACAGGCAAAATCCATTCAGGAGAAAAATACTTCAAAATCCCTTGCAGCAAAACTTACAAAAGAGCAAAAGAAGCTAACACAAGACATCAGCCATCAGCCAAATAGAAATTGCTAAACACTCCTTAAGAACACAACGCCCACATTGCACAAATCCCAGAACTTCAAAGTCACAAAAGCACATAAGAATCCTTCCACTCTCCATCTCCCTCCCTCCCTCCCCTGTGCCTCACCTCCAGCCATTGCTGCCTTTTTTCATTTCTCTTGGAGGGCGACCTCTCCCCCACTGCATTTCTTGCCTGTTTGCTGCTGCCAACACAGGTGGCTGCCACAGCAGTTGTAGATTGGCTCATGGCAGGCCTGCTTGATCTTCTCCTCCTCCTTTCCCTTCAGTGCAGCTAGAGCTGACTCCATCTCCTCCCAAGGCTGCTTCTTTTTCTTTCTCCCCCCTCCAAACTGCCTCCTTTTACAGCCTCTCCTGTCTCCGTCCCCCTCCTCCTCCTTTCTCATGGGGCAGGGTGAGCCAGAAGTGAGCCTGGGGCCTTTGCCTCACCCCAGCCACTGTTCAGCTCCAGAGGACTCTCTCACAATAAGCCCTTGCCTGCGCTGGCTCTTTCCCTCCCACACTACACTTGGCTAGGCAGGGCTAGGTACCACCTGCCACTTGTTAATGTACCACAAGCAGTATGCGTACCATTGGTTGAAAAGCCCTGATGTAAGGCTATAACATTTGTGGTGACCCCTGGCATGGAATGCCCCCTTATCCTGGGCATGGCATGGCTAGCCAAGTGGAACCCACAGGTGGACTGGAGAATGGCAGAACTCAGATTCCCGAAAGGGAAACCAGCCAGGGCACCAGCTCAACCCCAAACCGGTGGAAACCCAGCTGAGAAAGCTGCAGTAGGGGGGGAGGTGGAACTACCAGAGATTCCGGAGGAATATAAAGACCTGGGCAAAGTATTCAGCGAGGAAAGGTCTGATTAACTACCCCCTCACTGGCCCACGGACTGTTCCATAAAAATCTGGTCGGGTGCGAAAATTCCCAAGCCCAAATTTTATTCCATGAGTCCGCAAGAACTGGAGGAGATGCAGAAATTCATAGACAAAAATTTAGATCGGGGTTTTATGCAGCCGGCAAAGCCAGAAACGGCTGCCCTGGTGTTGTTCCAAGAAAAGAACAACACATCAGAGTTCTGGAAAGCATTCCTAAGCTTGTTAGGGACCACCCGGGAGCTGTCATCTAGTCATCATCCGCAAATGAATGGTGGGACTGAACAGTCGAACTTGGTACTGGAACAGTACTTAAGATGCTTTATTAATTACCAGCAGGACAACTGGACTGACCTACTCCTGTTCGCAGAAGTTGCCTACAACAATGCAGTCCACTGCAGCACAGGCTACACTCCCTTCCAAGTGGCCATAGGACAAAGTTTTAACCCGATGCCTGAACTTTTGTCCGCCAACCCTACAATCCCCTCCCTAAAGGAGTGGATTGCACAACTCAGAAACACCTGGCTAGTAGTCAGGAAAGCTCTAGATGAAGCTAGTCAAGCATATAAAACACAAGCTGACAAAAAGAGAGTAGAGTGAAAATCTTTTAGTGTAGGAGAGGTTTACTTATCCATCAAATAACTAAAATCCTTACAACCCTCAAAGAAATTAGGACCAAAATTTGTAGGACCATTCCCTATTACCAGAATCATAAACCCTGTCACAGTAGAGTTAAAACTCCCCAAAACCCTCAGACAGATCCACCCAATTTTCCACTGCAGCCTTCTAAATGCGAGCAGCAGTCACCTTTAAGACCAGTTGCTGCTCTTCCCCCTCCTCCCAACAGCATTTTGAAATTAAAGACATCCTAGACTCCAGGAAACATCATGGTTCCACCCAATACCTAGTAGTATGGAAACATTTTCCACCCTCATAGAATGACTGGGTCCACAAATGTCATATTAAAACCCCTAAGCTCCTTATCAAGTTTCATGCAGCATATCCCGACAAACCGGACTAATCCATATCTCTTTTTGTTTCTCTTTTCTCTCACAGGTGGATCTCTCTTTCTTTTAGAGGGGGCAGGATGTCAGAATCCATATATTATTAAGGGGGACACTTTTCTATTTCTTTTATTCCATTACTCTGGGTTCTGTCATACTCCTGAAGGGGAAGGGGGAAGACGCTGCGGGCTGTCTCTTTTTTCTCTCTATCGCTACAATGTATTCCTTCCGCTGTTTCTGCATATTCACTCTTTGAACTGTCTCTCCCTTGATGTTACATTGAAGTGAGAAAGGAATGTGCCTCCGGCCATCTGGCTTATCTCCTGTTTTCGGAAGGGAAGACGTGAAGATCCAACAATCTTGCTGCAAGCCTGGGAAAGAGTGGTGTTATCAGCTCCTTTCCCACAATGGACTTAACACATGAGGATTGGCTGGTTCAAACTGACTGGATGATCTATTGGGGTGGGGTTTGCTTGGGACTCTTTTGACCTATTGATCTGAATGGAAAACCCTCAGATCCTGCCTATTATGCCTGCTATCAGCTTCTCCTAATAAAAGTTCCTTTGGAAGAAACTGCTTCCACAAGTTCTGCTTTCTTAGGATGAGGTATTGAAGTGGGCCCCGACAAGTGTATTTAAATACTTTTATGTGATGTCAGTCATTCTGATTGAAAGATGAACATATGTCATATTCACAATCCCTTTTTATAAAGGAAGAGGTAATATATCTATATTTATTATTCAGAAACTACAGTGAAGAAAGTTCTGGTATGCAGGGGAATACAGTGTGGAAGGCAGAATAATATTAAAATAAAAATAAAAAGAATTGTCAAGAAGGAGCTATTCTACAGAACTCCCAACCAAAGTTCTGTGCCAAATGTAGAATGTTTTATTTTGTGCTTTTACTTCTATTTTTTAGTATATTCAAAAGAAAACAATTAGCTCTTTTCAAGGGCTATCTTAAACAAACAAATTGATATACCCAAATTTTAAGCATTTAAGATTTAATTTAAAACAAAAGTTAAAAAGAACACTGGTTTTCCTTCTAACTCCTCCTTAAACCAAAACAAAGGATAATGGTAGGGGTAAATTATAGCATTTACTACGCTGATAATTAGAAGTGACCTCCTGCTTATAGTGTTAAGACAATCATGCTTTTCCATGAACCAATGAATATTTTAACAGAATTAACAATAATAATTAGAAAATCTTTTAGTCCAACCCCTTGCTTAGGCAGGAGGCCCTATACTATTTCAGACAAATGGCTGTCCAGTCTCTTCTTAAAAACCTCCAGTGTTGGAGCACCCACAATTGTTGAAGGCGAGCCATTCCACTGATTAATTGTTCTAACTATTGGAAAATTTCTTCTTATTTATAGGTTGAATCTCTCCTTTAGTTTCCATCCACTGTTTTTATAGGTTAGCCTGTTTTTTCCTTATGTGCAAAGACAGATGCAAAAAAAAATGAGTTAAACAGATCCACTTTCTCCATACACATTACAAGAAGTATGAGTCTCTTGCTAGAAATGGCAAATTTTAAATAGGGATAATTTTTAATGATTTTAAATAGTCACAGCCACTAATATTTGGATTTTAATTGGTTTTTAGAAGGGGTAATTTTGTATATTGTTTTAACATGCTGTGAGCCGCCCTGAGTCCCATGGGGAGAAGGGCGGCATATAAATTTTGTAAAATAAATAAATAAATAAATAAATGCTTTATGAAGTTTACCTTCTATGGTTTAAAGCTGTGCTTTTCAACCGGTGGTACGCGTATCACTTGTGGTACTTTGCACCATGGCAGGTGGTACGTGATTGCTAGCCAAGTGTAGCAGGGGAGGGGAATGAGCCGAAGCAAGCCAAGCCTGAGGCAGAGGCAGCTGCAGCTGCAGGACTGTCTGGGCTCGGCAGAAGCCCCAGGAGCCAGCAGGGCTTCAGCTGATTGGCTCCAGCTGATTGGCGCTTCCAGAAGCAGCTCGGAGCTGGAGGTGAACTGAAGAAAAGGGGGGGGGAAGAGAGGAGAGGCTATAAAAGAACGTGGTTTGGGTGGGGGAAGGGGAAACAAGACAACAGGAAAGGTTTAATCCCTTTAAACAAATGTAATTAGTTTTACCCCTTTTAACTGAGTCTATCTGTGGCTTTTAGAAAGTTTTCTTTGAAGGTAAACAGGCTAATTATTCTACTCTGCACAGTGTACCAGTTGAGTGATGTTTTTGAAAAGATTATTTGCTATTCAAATACACATCTGAACTTCCACTTCCAATAATGAATCTTAAATTACTGAACAGGATTTTTCAGTCGTTTGATATGTTGAAAATGAATACAACCAGGGAGGGGGAAAATGCAATACAACTATATGGAAAATGTATTAAAACAGTTTATGATCTTTATAAAATCTTGCAATGAGTTTTAAATAAAATCTGAATTAGTTTGTCAGCATATAAAATAAGGAGGAAATTTCCCACTTTTGGGGTTGCCAAACTTATTTCATGCAAAAATATATCTGCCTTTCAGACTAACTTTTTAATGAATTCATTTGCCAAAAGTAATTATTATTATTACTTCACACCATTTTGATTAGTTTCTACTTTTATTCCAAAACATACATTGCAGGATTTTAAAATGCAATTGTAATGCTAAATCCTTCACAAATAATCCAGTTTAGTGCTTAATTACTAAATCAAGTCTTTGTTAAATAACATATAAACATGGATTGAATTTCATTTGGGAAAAGGAAGAATTCTATTTAATATATCTGTTTTGTTGAGAAATTGGTCATTCTCTGGGAGGCAAAATTTTGTACCTGGTATAATTTTGCTACCTAACAATGGTCTATATAAGAAACAAAGTGAAAAATAAATACAAATTGAATTTTACAATATTTGTAATTAAATCCATTTCTGCAGTCCATAAACGTTTTAAGGCATAAAAGGTATGCCCCCCGAGTTTTGATGCAGGAGACTGGGGTTTGATTCCTAACTAGTACCTACCTTACCAGAAGGAGTCCTTAAGCAAAGATCTCTTAACACTTTATTTACCTACCTCACCACATGTCAGTTACATGAATTAAAAGTTTCATGACAGTTTAGATATTGCACTGATTAACAAGGTCTGCACCAAATATTGGGAAACTAGTACAATTTGGTAATAGGTGGTCTGTTGGGAAAAAAACATACATACATAGAGAAAAATGAAGCTAAAATTGGTGCAATGCTATTATGACAGTGGACCTAACGAGAGACAATATATGAAATAGGAAAAAACTATGGATGGACAGAAGATTTACATTCGCACTCAACTAATTACCCAACACTTCAATATAGTGAAGAGGAACATGCTGTGATAGACCAACTATACATTATATCTCAAACTCAAGAAGACCCAAAATAACAACTGGATGTATAGCCAACATCTGAAGCTAGAACATCACCACCACCATTACATAGCATAGCAGCTGATATGAGGCCCAGGATAAATTAGCTACAGTCAATCCTTAAGACCAATTACCAAGGCTCAGCGGAGAAGTACCATTAGATTTGGCCTCTGAAAAAGTACAATGGTTTGAATTCACCTAAAGCCTTAGAGACTACTAAACAAAGTCTCGCATCACTGGCTACCAGTCTAAGGAGATACACTAGAAAGCAAAGGCAGCCAGCTGGCTTTCATGACTAAGGTAGTACTTGAACTTACAGTCTCCTGCTTTCTAGCCTGTTGCCTTAACCACTAGACTAAAGTTGCTCTAGCTGACTTAACCAATAAACCTAATTGATATCCTCTTTTCATTATTGTTTCAGATTTAAAGGGTTTTTTTTTCATTTTAAATGTTATATCTGTGTTTTATTTGTTTAAGCCTCTAAATAAAGAAGAAAGCATCCTTTTTGGATTTGACTAGATAACAATTTACTGAGTCCTAAAAAGGCATGCGAACATTTGTGTGTGTGTTACATTTTTACTATAGAAACACTCTTTTATGCTAGCATTAGTATCATTGAGTCATCATTTGAAAGAAAAATAGGAAAGATATAACCAGAACAAACAATAAATTTTTAGGCTGACCATATTTCTGTTACTCCAGTACTGGACAATCCCATGAATATCTAAAAAGAATATATATCATAAATAGGAAAATAATTATAGTGGCATAAAGCTTCAATAACAACTCAATATTTACTTACTTAAACAGATTTAAAAAAAAGACCATAGGCAGGCAACAAAAGCAGCACAAGCAGAAACTACTTCTGATTTCCTGACAGCTTCCACACTGACTTTGCATATGGGAAGCTGGCAGGAAGTGTTGGAAATCATGATTGTGTGAATAAAATTTGTTTGATCATCATGGAAATTTTAATTCCACAAGAGTAATGTGGAAATATGTGACAGTTTTATTCATGGAGACGGGTTCTGGGTGCAGCTATGGGACAACCAAAAAAAAGAACAAGAATGCAACTTGGCTATACAAGGTACAAGAATGAAAAAAGTTGAAATGAAAGGATTTGTAATAATAGCAGAAATGATGGAGAAAGTGGCAAGTAAGACCAAGAATTGTCAACACCAGATGAAGATTAATTGCACAGTTTTTGATTGTAACATTTTGACTAGTTTACAACACTTGTTACTAAGCAATTTAACAACATCCTGAAAAAAATCTACCTATGAAAGATCCAGTAAAAAGGGCAGCACTAGACAAGTACAGACCAATTATCTGCTTACCAATAACTTTCAAATTGCTAACTAATGTGGTATCTGATGTAGTCCCAAGGCATCTAATTGAAAACCAGCTCTTTCCACCTGAGCAGAACAGAACCCACCAAACAGCAGATGAACCAAAAATCAGCTACTAATTGACAATTCTGGAAAACTGTAAGAGAAGGAAAACCAACTTGAATGTAATTTCTATTGATTAAAAATTATGTTCCTAGAAATAACATGAGTCAATGTAAATATCAGAACTTTGTGCAACAATCAAGGGTACAATGCAAGACACAGCTGCTTGTCAATGGTAGACATGGCAGCACCTGGAGACAGCAGATAGAAGAGAAAGAACTGGAGCAAACCACAAATTTCAAAGACCTGCAAATTGAATAACAACAACTGAGGCAAAAGAAAACAAAGAAAGTACAATAGTAACAGCCGCCTTGAATGTAGTCTCAAAAATAAGAGTATCACTTGAACATCATCAGCATTGACAAAATCATCATCAGCCAATTGCAAAAAGGCAGCTTTTCATGGAACAGCTTATATCCTGTGGCAATATCTTTAACACCATCAAACAACACCATCTATCTATCCCAAGTCCTTGGGAAAGAATTGATAGGTGGATAAAAATGTCAAATCCAGTCTCAACATCTAACAGTGCAATGAAACAATAATCGAGATGGAAATTTTCCTCCCTTGTATAGGACCATAAAAATGGGTATATTCTCAGCATACTAAAGGTTCTGAGATGGATACGCTTGTGATTAGATTAAGCCATTTAGAAATATAGGCTTCCATTAGAGAAGGAATCTATTTCAAATATAAGAACAAGATTGCTGAGATCCATGTTTCTTAAATGGTTCATGCACTTCTGACTTCTAAATTTCTCACAAATGCAAAGCAAGCATTATAGACTTGACAAATCTGACTTGGAGAAATTTTCACATTCTGCCTTTTCTTTTTTCCCAGGTATGGAAGTGGGGAGAAGCTGAAGTGGCTCTTTCCCTCCTTCACTCTGTGACGTGAGGCAAATTGCTATAGCTGCAATTAGTGATGAGGTAATATAAAGAGAAATTATCAACACATTATTTCTTCCTAATAATTTCCAAACAGGAGCACTTTCATGTTAATAGGTAACATGACTGAAAAATAGCAATAAAATAAAAAGAGAAGACAGTATGAACCATGGCATCTCAAAATACTTTGGAATTTGGTAGCCCTACAAATAAAGTAGATTTTTATTTGATTAGTTTATTTTTATGGATTTGGTTTATTTAATTAGTTCATGTTTAAACTAAAAGTGTTTTGTGTTATTTATACATTTTTAGTTCGGGATCTAATATGGATGAAGTTCATACTTGGGACACTGAGCAATAGCTTTTCTAAAGAGCTTTAGTAGTACACTTGTACTTCTTCATAGACATCAACTCCTTCTTTTATTAAATCATAGAAAAAAAGCTATTCATATATCCTTCATTCTGGGTTTGGATATGTTTCTTCTGCACATGACATTTTCAAACATCACCCAAAAAAAGTGCACTCAAAAGGGTGAACAGCAAAGGGAAAGGAGAAATGACATTTTAAAATGCTTTCTGGGACACCAGATGTTGCAGAGCCATTCGAGCGAAACAATACAGTTCAATTATCAAAAGGAAAGGGTTGTTTGTCCACATTTTTAAAAACTCTTGGGATATTTTTAGGCACTTAGTTGTGGTCTTTGTCTGTGTGAAGAACATAGCAAACGCCCTTATAGAATTGATACTTAAATGACACGCACGACATGGGAACTGCTTGATGTGGTTCAGAATTTGCTCTTGTTACAGTCTGTTCTGTCTATAAACATTCCAGCTGTCTGAATAATAATAACAAAAAAAATCCCATGCACAAGCTTTTGCTATGCTTAATGTGTCCTTGTTCTCAATTTCCAACTTTGGTAAGCTTATCTTACCAAATGAAAAATATACTACTGTATTGCACAGTTCCAAAGGCAGATGAAAACAGCTGTTGATGTCAAATTGGAAAGACGTTAGGGAATTCATCAACTGATTACATATATATATATATATATATATATATATATATATATATATATATATATATATATATATATATATATATATATATATATATATATATAT
>NW_015386498.1:354660-360836 GCF_001527695.2 Protobothrops mucrosquamatus | reverse complement strand
GGTGGTGACATCCTGTGTGGTTTTCGTGAGTGTGGGTCTGGTGTCATTCTTTGTGTTAGGGACTCGTTTGCCAATGAGGGCGGGTTTCCAAATGGCTGGTAGGCGGGAGGTATCATCTCGTTTATTCATGCTGTGTGGGCGTTTTTCTATCTCGATGGCTTCTCTGATTATTCTGTTGTTAAAGTGTTCAGTTTTGGCGCCTGCCCCACCACATACATCGGACAAACCAACAGAAGAATAAATGCACGCATTGAAGAACACAAGAACTCAGTCAGAAAAGAGGAACCAACTTCTTCCCTGGTCCAACACCTTAAAGCCACAGGACATGAAATTGACTTTAAAAAGACCAGAACTATCGCCAAAACTGAACACTTCTGAGATTCGAACCTGGGCTGTCTGCATGTTAAGCAGCTGTGTTAACCTCTATGCCACAGGCTCTTTCTCACTTTGTCATTTTTTTACTGTGGGCACAATGGCACACATCAAAAAATTCATTTTTGATGTGTGCCATTGTGCCCACAGTTAAAAAATATGTAGCAAATGAATATTAAATACTGTCCATCTTGAATATATAACGGAAGGAGGAAGCTTGAGAGTTCACAAAGTTAACGCTGTATGGAATGAAACTATGGCTGAATCTGGATGTTCTGCTACCGATATCACGAAGCCTCCTCCCAGAAGGTAACAAGGAAAACAGGTCATGAAGAGGATATGTAGTGTCCCAGATAATCTTACGGACCCTGCTCAAGCAATGCTTCTGTGCTATGTCCTGGATGGGAGGGAAGGAACTGCCAATGATCTTTTCGGCCATTCTTGCCTTCCAAAGTTGCGCATCTTGTGTCATAATCATATTTAAGAACAAATACCATGCAATTTTTCAAAATTCTTGTCATTCAGCCCTAGCAAAAATGTTTTTGGCTTGAATGGTATATTGACCTACATTTTTTTAAATTAATATATGTATTTCAGTCCAATAATTTTTAGCCTTTTTACAAATCCACTAAGACAGTAAAAAGTCCTTGTTGGTGTTTACATTTCCAACATAAGTTAGAAGTCCTATTATATATTTTTGACAAACTCTCTGGTGATACTTATACATCATTTTATAGAAAACCTTTTTCAAATTATAAGATACTGCAAATTTCAATCCCTTTGTCCAGATATTTTTCCACTGTTCATTTTTATATTGTACTCAAAAAAAATTGTCACCTTATCATGCATTCTTTAATTGGTTCATTCTCTATCTCCAATCTCAACAGAAATTTACACATTTCAGCAATATGTTGTTTGTTAGTATATAACTCAGTTTCCAATGTAGTCTTATCAAGTCAAAACCATAAATTCTTTTATTAAGTCTTTCTGAGAGGTGCATACATATAAAATCATTGACATTTATATCCTTTTAATATAAATGTAGCACTGATATATAAGCTGATATGATCTTCTTTTGATTTTATTTTAAACACACCTTGGGAATATTCTAGCAATTCACTAAATCTTAGCAATCTCTGATTAGTTGCCATTTCTTTTCTATAATATGCTTCTTGTGAGGATAGCCACAGAGGTATTTTTGGACATATTCTAGATTTATATTTATTCCAAATACTTAAGATGACATTTCTATTAAAATGATTTCTAAAATCTGCATTAACTTTAATCTTGTCATACCCAAATCTCAAGTCATGGAGGGAAGAGGAGTGGAAGGGGGAGGAGAAGGGGGAGGGGAGGAGAGGAGCTTCCAATCTTTTTGGCAGCAGTTATACCTGTATTTATATATTATCTTCTCTTTGTAAGATTAAATTATAAATTCATTATTTCTAATTTTCAAACCATAAATCACAGGTTATTTTTTTCTTTTTTAACAAAAAGTCCATAAAGTCACTAATATCTCCAGTCACTAATAAATGTAATTGTTGATCTTTCACTAATCAAGCAAGTTAATTTTGCTATCTCTGCTTATTCTTCCATTGCATTTTAGAATCTTTTGATTTTTGCACATATACTAGTTTTACAGTTATACTCTTACATACAAATGACCTTCCATTTTTCTTTTCTCATTGACTGTTCATTAATCCAAGAAAGAAAAATTCTGGTTTCAACTGAATGTTAATCTTTAAAATTCTTTGTATCATTATAGGTATTTGAACCCAGAAATTTCTGGCTTTTTTTTTTACTAGGACACAAAGCATGATAAAATGAATCTTCATTTTCTCCACATTTCCAACATAAAGGTGAAGTACCTTTATACATTAAAGACAATTTTTCTGAATAATATTCCAACAGTGCATTATTTTATAAAAAAATCTCTTTTAAGTTATGTAAATTTCACTCCTTTAACCACATATTTTCCCACTGTTCCATTAGCATATTGTGTCCAAAGTTCTTAGCAAAATCAATTTATTAAATTTCAATAAACATTTATATATTTCAGCAATTACATGTTCATAGTTCAATTTCAATTTTTGTCTTTTTTTTGCTGAATTCCATGTCTTATTATTTACCCAAATCTTTCTCTTAACTGTGCATACAAAACCCATTGAAATCTAAATCTCCAGTTAATTTTATTTCTGATTTCATCCTGTATTCTCCATGTTACTGTTCTAACAACACTTGATAAATTAAGCATTTTAATCTACTATTTCTTTTCTATAAAATATTTTTTATGCTGAGACCCATGAAAGAATTTTGGGCACAGCATGGATTTATATCTGTCTATATTCTCAGTATGGCACTACTATTACAATGATTCTTAAAATCTATATTAGCCTTAACTTTAAGATATAAAACCATGCCATCTCTATCTCAGATCACACTCTTCTAATTCTAAGATCCCTTCATTTCTCAGCAGAACATACTTTTTCATCTAGACTTTTCTTATCTAAGAAGCAGGTTACAAAATACAATTTCGAGGAACAATCTATGTATCTGTTAATAACAAAAGTAATGCAATTCAAACTGGTATAATGCAGTATGCATATCTGTTTATATATTTCATCTATGAAAATGATAATTATTAGAAAACGAATTACTATTAAAGAATTACTTTTCAAAGCTGTTGTAGATTTAATGTATTAACATTTGTAATGCCACACTTTGAAAGATAAAAAGGCACTGCTGAAAGTATTATTGTAATTGTTATGTGTTTTAGTTTATTTATATGAAAACATCCTTGTTTTGTTGGCAATCATGTGACAATTGTGCCAACTGTTTATGTTTGAGAGAATATTTCCACAGCAACTAATTATGAACACTAAAAGATCAGAAATTCAGACAAAGGAATAAAAGAAGAAGCAGATGAATCTTAACAACTAAAAGTTCAAAGCAGATGACTCTGTATTAATGATAGAAAAGAAAACATTTATACAGCAAACAGTGCAAGAATAAAGAACCTAACTTTGATTTAGAGCTAGAAAACCGTACATGATATATTTACCTTCATTATGAGTAAATGATATATTCAACACTCCCTGCTTCCCAATACAATTATAAGTTGGAGTATGAATGACATTGACAGAATACTATCAGTACTGTATATGATAAAGGGCTCCATTTTCTCCAACATTTAAAGGAAAAATTAGGATCAATCAATTTTATTCCAGTCTTTGACCACTATGAAGGATAGAATAAAGAATACAAATTAATCACATTATAAAATATTTCTGTAAAATAATGATGTCCAATGAGATTATCATTTTCAAATTAATTACTGCAAGTACAGAAATAAAATATATTGTTTAATAAAATTCCTTTGAGATTGTGATCTAAACAATTAAGTTGAAATCAATAAGTTAATTAATTTATAAGATATAAAAATGCTAAAATCTATAAAGTTAAGAACTATAAATAGGTAAACTATGGTTCTAAAATCTGTAAAAACAATGAAAATTGTTAAACTAACCTTAATTAAAATACTAATAAAAGTATTTTCAGCATATTGACTAAGAGTAAATATAGTGAGAAATAAGTACATTAACATGCATGAGTTTGCACAGTTCCTATGTTCAACGAATTCCTTCTATCAATAAAGAATATTTGTGGCTCAGGGTTGAAATGAGGGACCTTTGGTTCTTTCTGAGCTTAGTTATTTTCTTGCAGATGTTTCATTTCCCAAAGTAGGTAACATCATCACTACTACTAAGGATTTGCTCTCAATTTATATTCTAGTGGCTTGTCCTGTCAGGATTGGTGAGGTTATTTGGTTGGGCTGTTTACTGTTAGCTTGTTTGGCAGATTCTTGATTCGGATATTATTTGCTTCTTGATTTTCAGTCTGATGTTACTCTTGGTATTAATCTATGATCATTTGGGTGCTGACTACCAGTGGGGAGGTGATTTGGTCTTTGTGTTCCCTTTTTGGTTTTTGGATTGTCTCTTTTGCACAGTATGCTGATAATGTTTATGTATTGATGGCCAATTTATCAGAGTGCCAGCCTTCAGGAATTCTTAGCATTTTGGGGCTTGGCTTGTTCTAGGATGATTGCCAGTTGAAACTGTAGTTAGGTCTGTTAATATGTTGGGAAATTAAAGAGTTTTTATCATGTTTTCTGACTGTTAGTTGGTGTTCATGAATGCATTCTGCTAGTCTTCTACTTGTTTATCCTATTTAGAGGCTATTGCAGTCCTTACACAATATGTATTTACTTCTGGGGCTTCTGGGTCATTTGGTTTACTTAGGATGTTTTGGAGGGTTTTAGTTTGTTATGCTGATTTCATGTGTTAATAGTAACATTGTAATAGTCTGCTGGTGGTTTCTGAGATGTTTTTGATATATATAGCAGTACTATCCTTTTGAAGGCTTGTGTTGGTTCTCATATTGGAGTGAGTGGTCAGGCACTTTTTGATGAAGTTACCTGAGAACAAACACACTGAAGCAATCCTGAACAGCAGAAAAGGTAAATGGATCATCTATACAACAGCTTCTAATAAAATGGATATCCAGGCAACTGCATCAGTGCCTGACCACTCAATCCAATGTAGCATAAACAACATTAGCCAATTATATTATAGATAGAAAAAGTTAAAAGGAATTTTGTTTTGCTACAACAAAAATTAATTAAGAAAAAAACCATCTGCACAAAATATGTATAGTATATACCATCCTGTTGAATCAGGGCTGGTTGTTACCTTATTTGGGGAGATTCCGGGTGACTGAAATTTACTTGCCCTTTTACTGTGATAGGTTCCAACTGAGTCAGAAAGAGATTTATACTGAGATGTTTGAAGGACATAAATAACTTTAAACAATCTTGTCAAAATTTCCTACTAGGCACATGTCAATATACATGAAATATTTCAGATATATGTATTTCAAATTGTGGTTGATCCACTTATATGATTTATATGGTTGGTCATCTTAAATTTATGATACGCCTGTCATATTGTTGGATCTCACCTACAGCTACACTTTATCAGACTTGCCTCTTCTATTAAGCATAAGAGTTGGTAGCTGCAGAAAATACAAATAAATGTTAACTTTCTTTTCTCAGAGAAGAATCTCTCTCCAAATTAGCCCCTACAGTTTCTTTTAGGTATAAATGATTACTGATATTGATGGCCTTTTCTTAATAGCCACAACAGGTTGCCCTATGTTAATTGATCTCAAAAGATAAGCAAAGTTTGCCTGTTGAGTTGCTGGATGAGAGATGACCAGAAAATCACAAGGCTATATATTAGTGATGGCGAACCTTTTAGAGACCGAGTGCCCAAACTGCAACCCCAAACCCACTTATGCATCGTCGGGTGCCGGGTGGGCGTGGCCCATTGGCTGGGTGTGGCTGGGCATGGCTGTGGTGGTAACGGCAGACTGGGTAGGACTAAAAAGTTCAATCAATCAATTCCAACTTTGCAAGATTTTTTTTCCTGTGAGAAGTTGAAATTGACTGATTGATTGAACCTTTTTTTTTTCTGGCACATGGCGGTGGAGGCCTAAAGCGAAAAGGTTTTATAAAACCCAGCTGAAGGCCTAGGACTGGGACGATGGCACGCATGCCCACAGAGTGGGCTCTGAGTGCTGCCTCTGGCACCCGTGCCATAGGTTCGTCACCACTGCTATATATTGTTAAGTCCAAGTACAGTCTCAAGAAAGGCTCTATTAAGCCACTTTCTTATTGTAGCCCAAGAACTATATGGAAATAATCACTTTAAGAATCAAGCTCACCATGACGGAAACTTTACCTT
>NW_015386498.1:322743-354560 GCF_001527695.2 Protobothrops mucrosquamatus | reverse complement strand
GAGAAAAGGTGGCGGAACTCAAACCTGGCCACGCCCTCATCAAACCCTAGGACCGCCCCTTTAGAGAACAGGAATGCAAGTAAAATTTGGGAGGGGCTATTTCCGGTGTGGGAGGGGCTATTTCCGGTGCGGCCGGCCCGGAAAAAGGTGCCGGAACGCGGTTCCGCCGCGTTCCGGCTGAAAAAAAGCCCTGCTTAAACTTAACTGCAGTAGGAAATAGGACTGAAGAAGGACACAAATAAGAGAAAGAGTAGGAAAAGGAGAAATAAGAAAAACTAAAAAGAGAAGAAAATGGAATTGATTGTGCACATGTAAAAGAGATTTGCTAAAGAAATTAATAAATTTGGAAGGGAAAAGAATTCTTAAGCTCTGTTCTAAGAGATTTCATATTTTATGAAGGATATGGTATTTTAAACTCAGTGACATTATTGGCCCATGGAAGTTCCTGAAATTTAACTTGTCCAAATAATTTATGAAAATTAAACCCAATTTTATTATTAACCTATTAGCTCTATTATACCACATTTCTGTTCTTTAACAAACACACTGCAAAAGTATTTCTCCAAAAGCAGAGTAGTATAATAAATATCCCACTTTTAAGAAATGAGAATGAGAAATAGCTAGATAAGGAAATAAAAGAAAATTTCTACAGTAAAGATTTTGGTAACAACCAAATTTTTTGGGTAATTTGCATCTTTGAGAGGGAAGAATCCACATGAAATAAGTAGACAATGATCTTTAAAAACACATAGTCCCCCAAATGCCTTTATATTTGCCAGACAAAAAACACAGGTATGTTAACATTTAAATGGTTATTTATCTCTGAAGACTAGTTGCAAGTGAACAAGAGTGAGAGAAAGGCCATTACCCCCATCTCCTGATGAAAGGAATCTAACAGGCAATGGTTATGAACAAGCTTTTTAGATGAGATGCTAAATGAGCTTTTATTATGATCTAGGACAGCTTACATTCTTAATACCTGTCACCTGTATATAACTTAGAACATGGGCACCAGGATTCATCCCAGACTATGTAAAATGTATCAAGGACTTCTTAAATGTATGAATGTCGCTAGATATACTTTTTGTGAAAACATATTCAGAAATAGTAAACAATATCATAGTGATTTGAGTTAATAAATTAGTCATCTATATCTCTCAGAGCAATACAGAAACCTTTTTAAAATACAGACAATAAATTCTAAGAAAAAGAAAGAAAGAAAGAAAGAAAGAAAGAAAGAAAGAAAGAAAGAAAGAAAGAAAGAAAGCCACAAAAAAACACAGCAAAACATAGTAAAATACAAACATTCCTTATAATGTTTAAGCAAACCACAATTACCGGCTTTCTGTTAAAAGAAAGATGGGTGGGGGTTGGGGTGAAGCAAGTAATCCATTCTTGATGCTTTTTTCATTCATCATAGTTTGAGCTGCTTTGGCAAAGGTTCACACCTAACC
Source organism: Protobothrops mucrosquamatus (assembly GCF_001527695.2). Taxonomy (NCBI): domain Eukaryota; kingdom Metazoa; phylum Chordata; class Lepidosauria; order Squamata; family Viperidae; genus Protobothrops; species Protobothrops mucrosquamatus. The sequence continues at coordinate 353,106 of NW_015386498.1, read as the reverse complement.
ACATCAGTCAGAAGAAAAATATACTGTACAATAAAATATACAAAAGTGGGAAATATATACAACTAACAAAAACATACCCAGTACGTCCTGATGAGAGACTTCAGTTTTATTCTTATTCTTTCTCACTTCCCCCCACCCCTTGCAATGTTCTAGTAATGTAAAACCATCTTTAAGGTAGAAAATCATTTTTTAATTTCAGGAAACATCACACTAGATGCCAAGAGTTGAACTATATAATAACAACTATTTGTTAAACTGAACACCTGCAATTTTGTTGAGGGCCTCTCAAGACAGCTGCAACTAAACATCATAGTACAACAATAAAGCAGTCAATCAGAAACTTTTGTTTAAGAAAATAATACATTTGACTGGTATTGGCATGCATGTTAAGAAGAGTAATTTCAAAACTTTCCTTTCATGAAATAATATCAACCCCAGGAGTGTATAACTACCTTGACAATGTGATTCTTCACCATAACCAGAAAATTCTTAATTTTGGAATTTTGTATTGGGTTGAGAACTGTTATCTCTATTGCTAAACAAGACAATTATTTTAATAGCTCAGGTGAAATGCATTTGCTTCTCACCAGGACACATAGCTTATTACATGGTCACTTCACTTAACTGCTTGAGTGAGCCATTAAATCAAAACTAGATCAAATCCAATTACATAAAACCAAGTTTATGGGAACTGACAGCCTCTCTCACTTTTTTAAATAAACCTAAAAAGTTAAGATTGCAGAAATATGCTCCATATAATGAAGCAAATCTCTGCAAATTATTCTTGTTTTGCATCTGATAGATATGCTCTGCAAATCTTCATTGAAAGCTTCAATAATCTGTTCTTTCCTATTTATTGATCCTCCTTACCTATGATGACATAGCATATATAATTGGCCTGTTTCAGGCAAAGTTTTAGAATTAAATATTTTTCTCACACAGAAAAAAAAATCATTATTCTTTTGGTATAAAGCAGCATGCTATATCTATCAGAGAATCATAGAGCTGGATGAACAATTTAGTATTGAAGCTGGCCCAAAAAGATAACACTTTGACGGTATTGAAGGCCACTGAGAGATCAAAAAGGGTAAGAATGGTTTATCTCATCCTCACTAGAGATCATCCATAGTGCAACCAAGGCTGTCTCTTTTACATAGCCATGACTGGATCCAGTTTGAAAGGAGTCCAGGAAATCCGTTTCATCCAGGACTCTCTGGTGCTGCCAGCAACCACCTTTTCTACCACTTTCCTAAAGCAGGAAGATGGAAACTGCACAAAAATTGTCTAGGCAAGTGGAGTTGACTAATGTTTTTTAAGGACAAGACAAACCACAGCCTATTTAAAAGGTCCCAGGAATATCCTTCTTGCAGTGAGGAATTTATCAGTGCAAGTACCCATCTGCTGGTCCTTGTCCTGGAGGCCTTCACAAGCCAGGAGGAACAAGAATCTAAAGGACAGATAGTTTCATTGACAACACAGAGGATCATCTCCACTTTATTAGGGGTCACACTGATCCAAAATACTTAGGCAAGACAACTCCATTCCTCATAAGGGCCTGCACCATGCAAGGATTCCAACTGGGAATGAATCCGATTTATTTTATCCAACAGTTATTCTGCTGTCCCTAGAAATGATCATCTGATCTCACCTCCTTAGTCTAGGAGGGATTGAGCAATTCAGAACAGAGTCGAGGAGTGACACTCTTTGGATGCAATAAAAGTGGGAAAGTATTTTCTTCTTTTTTTGCCACTTTTATCGTCATGAGAAAGGCTGTTCTAAGACATGTCAGTCAGATAATCCATCATCTTTTGCCAGCATCTCTTCAAAACTCACAATTCTTTTGATTCTAGGCTGTTACTGTTACTAAGGCTTCAACAGGACTGTGAAGCAAATGACCCAGTTCTTTCTAGAATCCATCAGTCTCTGGGGAGGACCACCACCTGTCTTCCTGCAGAGGGGTGTGTGTGTGTAAGAGAATCTCAAGGATGAGCTGACCATGATAGAGAGCTTAACATTAAATTCTCCACTAGATCATATTGAACTTTCTCCAATAAGAATATTAGATCTGGTGTGTGACCATTATTCCAAGCTGGACTTGCAACAATCTGGGGAAAGCCTGTGGCTGTCATGGAGGTTATGAACTCCTGAGCCACTTCTGAGGCCAAACTCAAGGAACATTGAAGTCACCCAGAACCAGAAATTTAGGGAACTCCACCGCCAATCCAGAAACAGCCTCCAACAGTTTAGGCAGGGCAATTGCTAGGGAGGTCGATGCAATAGCAACAATCCCAGTTGATTCCATGAACCCAGTTTCAGAAACAGGATCTCACAGCCAGAAACATGGTGACCGCAGCCCTTGAAGGCTGGACACATCTCAGAGACAGGAATTCTGGAAACAAGTCTGGGTGATACATGTTAGGCCAGAATGCTCCTCTTTAATAAAGTCTTGAATGGGGGGAACCTTGTTGTTGACTGACATGGCATTCAGCCACAGCAACTAAAGCTCTGCACCACTAAAGGAATGCTGTCCAGGAACTGAGAATGAGCTTGGGGGCCTAGAACACATTGATACTGAACATTGGGTGTGTCTCCCCCTGTAATGATAAATAACTATTTCCTTTGTATTTCCTTCCCAGTTAGTCTTTTGTTTTGTATTCACCATCAGCACTGCCTTTTCTTTAAAGGTTTTGCTCTATATTTGTTCTTTCCAGGTTCTATCCCCTTTCTCAATCAATTGAAATAAAAGAGGCTTCAGTCTTCTTCCCATAAGGGTGAGGGACACAGAGTCATTGCTGCCCTGCAAATTCATGTCTCAAGCTATCTTATTTACTTACTTACTTACTTACTTACTTACTTACTTACTTACTTACTTACTTACTTACTTACTTACTTACTTACTTACTTATTTACTTATCAAACTTATTAACTGCCTATCTCCCTCATGGAGCCTGTAGAGTCCAACCACCCATACTCCCTTTTATGTATAGCTAGTAAAAAGTTAGGCTTTAGTTTGTGTACTTTTGATCTATTCATTTTACATGTGGGATGTATACTGAAGGTGCCAGAGAAGTTAAAAGTTAAGAGAATTGATCAGTTTCTTTGTAGCAGGATCCAGTTTGGGTCAGTCACTGGGACCAGAGGTTTTTGTCTTCCAAGCTTTTAGGACTCGTGCTGTAGCCCATCCTGCTAGAGAGAAGGGAACTTCTCTCTAGCAGGTTGTGTGCTAGAGAGAATTTCCCTGAAGATGGGCTCCAGCACGAGCCTTATTTCAGCACTTTATTTTAAAACATACAGAATATTAGTAAACATCATGTTTTTAACAGTACAAGCAGCTTCATTATTTAAGTATTTACTTCATATAAAAAAGCAGTACTGATAATAAAAATCAACTGAACAAGATGCATTAAGCCAAGGCATATTTCTTCTCCTTTTCTTTCTGTGTTATAGTTCTCGCCCAATTTTATTGGGGATTGACTTTTGGTTTCCACTAATTTGGCGTGCGCTACATATGTATTGGCAAGGCAAGTTTGTGCAAGTGAAATACTTCAAGCTTTGATAATGCTGTCCTACATATTCCTATCTCACAAGGCCATGAAGTAATAGCACTTCTTATCTAGTCAGTGTAAAGATTCCTTTATGAAACATATTTCCCAGAAAAGATTGCATATTTTGGCTATTAACTCAGAAGAATTAGTATGTGAAAGTCATTTTGTTTATAAAAACTCATTAAAACCATATATTCCATGAAAGGAAAAGCAACCCTAGCCAGTAACTGCACATCTACAGTGTGGTGCAAACTACTGAAGTGATATTATACAAATAATACAGAGCAAGCTGTTTCTGAAGCTAAAAGAACTTTAAAACCCTCTAAAGTTCTGTGAAGACCAGATAAGTTCAACCTCACACTGTCCTGTGTTAGCATCACTGATACCATCAAGTGGCTCAAGCATAAATAGTCCATGGTCTCAATTGTTACCATCACAAGAGAAGTTTAGACTTGCAATGGAGTTCAAAAGAGCTTAAATGAATCTAATATGCAAAATGCAGAACACTGACTGGTTGAAAAAACAATGTGAGATAGATAGATTTTTTTTACATAAAATCAAGGCAATCTGGAGATTTCACGCTAATGTCTAATTCAGATAACAATATTAACCCCACCAGAACAGGGCCCAGAGCATAAACAATCTGCTGATACTTATTTCCAGCCTCAGTAGAGTAGAGTAGAGTAGAGTAGAGTAGAGTAGAGTAGAGTAGAGTAGAGTAGAGTAGAGTAGAGTAGAGTAGAGTAGAACAGAGCTGGAATGGACCTTGGAGGTCTTCTAGTCCAGTCCCCTGCTCAAACAGGAGAATCTATACCATCTCAGACAGGTGATTCTCTAGTCTCTTCTTAAAAATTCCCAGTGATGGAGCGCCCAAGATTTCTGGGGGTAAACTGTTCCACTCGTTGATTGTCCTGACTGTCAGGAAGTTTCTCCTTAATTCCAGGTTGCTTCTCTTTTTGATCAGTTTCCAACCATTGTTTCTCATCCTTCCACTTGGCTCCCTCTGCCTTGTGGCAGCCCCTCAGATACTGGAACACTGCTATCATGTCTCCCCTATTTCTTCTTTTCTTTAGACTAACCAAACCCAAGTCCTGCAGCCATTCTTCATATGTTTTAGTCTCCAGGCCTTTGATCAACTTTGTTGCTTTTCTCTGAATTTTTTCCAAACTTTCAACATTTTTCTTGTGATAAAGTGACCAAAATTGGCTGCAGTATTTCAGGTGTGATCTTACTAGGACTTAAAGCAGTACTAGTACTTCGAGTGATTGTATTAGCTTTTTTGGTTGCTGCTACACACTGTTGGCTCATAATCAAATGATCGTCCATAGGACTCCAAGGTCCCTCTCACAGTTACTGTTTTTAAGCCAGGTCTCGCCCAATCTGTATTTGTGTGTTTGGTTTTTACTGCCCAAGTACAAGACCCTGCTTTTTTCCACACTGAAACTCATTTTGTTGGATAGGGCCCATTGTTCGCATTTGTCAAGATCTTTTTGGATTCTGAGTTTGTCTTCTGGGATGTTGGCTACTCCTGACAGTTTGGTGTCATCTGAAATTTGATAAGTTCCCCTTCAATTCCCTCATCTAAGTCATTTATGAAGATATTGAAGAGTATTGGGCCTAAGACGGAACCTTGTGGTACCCCACTGCTAACTTCTCTCCATGTGGATGTAGTGCTATTGAGGACTACTCATTGAGTTTGTCAGCCAGCTACAGATCCATCTGGTGGTGATGTTGTCTATTCCATCTTGGTCTAGCTTGCCAAGGAGTAGTTTGTGATCTACTTTATCAAATGCTTTACTGAAATCTAAGTACATTACATCCACAGCATTTCATTGGTCTACTAGTTTAGTCACTTTATCAAAGAATTAGATAAAATCGTTTGGCATGATCTGTTTTTAATAAACCTGTGCTGGCTACTAGTTAGGACTTTGTTTGCTTCTAGTTGTTCGCAGATCTGTTTTTTTATTTTCTTTTCTAGGATCTTCCCAGATATTGAGGTTAAACTGATTGGTCTGTAGTTTCCTGTGTCTGTTTTCCCCCCCTTTCTTGAAGATGGGAACCACCTCAGCCCTTTTCCAATCCTCAGGTACTTCCCCGGTGCTCCAGGATTTATGAAAGATGTGGTGCAATGGTTCTGAGATAACATCTGCCAGCTCTTTCAGAACTCTGGGATGTAATCTGTCAAGTCCCGGTGATTTATAATCATCAAGGTAGGATAGGGGTTCTCTTACCAATTTCTTGCTTATTTTAATTTTTGTTTCTAGTATGTCTTTTGCAGTGGTTTTTTTTTGTGTTTGTGTGTATGTGTGTGTTGGGCTATAGTTTCTTTTTGTGTGAAGACTGACGCAAAATATGAGTTAAGCAGCCCTGTTTTCTTCCTGTTGCCTGTAATTTCCTTACCATCTATACTCTTTAGTGGGGCTACAGTTTCCTTAACTTTTTTCTTGTTGTTAATATTTTGTAAGAAACTTTTTTATTGTCCTTGATTTCTATTGCAAATCTTTGTTCGTTCTGAGCCTTTGCTTTCCTGACTACTCATATTATTCCAGTGCTTTTTTTGTGTAAAAAAAAAAAAGGTGCCGGAACTCACACACATCATACAACCCGCCTTGCCTACCCTACAAGGTTTACCTTTGTAGTTGAAAAAAACCCCTTCAATTTTTAGTGTATCTAAAAGACTAGGATTGTGTTCAAGGTAAGTTAATACTATTAATGTTGCCATGCACTATGCGGCTTTAAATTACAAGAAGGCATTTTATTAATCTTTTGGGACATTTACCATTGGCATACCGATTTAGTTTAATGAGTGGAAATGTCAGCTTTCTATGTGGAATGAAATTGGCCCAATAAAACAAAATTTGGTTGCTTGCAAAAGATTGAATTATTTTTAAGAAGTTGTCAAACAAGGTGGAAAAATTTACATTTGGAGTTTAATATGGATATTGACTTGAAACAAATTAAAGTTGAAACTTTGTCAGTGAACAGATTACTTTTAGTTTACCTTTAAGGTAAACCCAATTTAATAAATAGATCTGATTAAACCTCATACTGTAAGTCTACCATTACATCTGACCAATACATAATTAATATATATCATTAATAATAATAATAATAATAATAATAATAATAATACCTTCAAATCACAAGACATTGGCTTTATTCTTATTCTTCCCCTCTGCAGTTTGAATATAAAGTATAAAAGACTAAAAGGAGATTTTTGTAGATATCCCAGCCTTTGAACTACCCAAGAAACTGAAACAGCGAAGTTTCGCTGTTGGGCAAGCTTCCATGCCAGCTGCCTTTCTTTCCTCTCACTTCTCTTTTTAACCTCTCACGCACCCCACGTTCTGTAAGGGAAGGCAAAAGGCTCACTCACCCTCTTGTGAAAGATGGCCTCCATGTTTATGTGTCTCCCACCGCCACCGTCGGCTTCCACACCACATGGTCTGACCCAGCCAATCAAGCCAAGCTCTGGCTGTGGTGCTCCAGCATCTCATGGCTCCTCCTAGAGGAGGCAGATAACGCCGGTGGGGACTCTGTTCGCATCGTACCACCAGCGGGGCATTTTCAAAAACAAACAAGGATAGGCAGGGAAACAATAGGAAAAGAACGCAACTCTGGAAAATCCATTGAAAAAAGGTGGCGGAACTCTGTTCCAATGTGTTCTATGACAAAAAAGCCCCGTATTATTCACTAAATATGGTTAGAATACAGTATTGCAGGCTAATTCTGTTGACTACCAATTGCCAGCAGTTCAATTCTTACTGGCTCAAGGTTGACTCAGCCTTCCATCCTTCTGAGGTCGGTAAAATGAGGAAACAGATTGTTGGGGGCAATATGCTGACTTTGTAAATCGCTTAGAGAGGGCAGTAAAGCACTATGAAGCATTATAAGTCTAAGCGCTGTTGCTATTTCTTCCAAGTTCCATTTTCATTCTCACTGCTACTCCAGTCTGTACCATATTCACTAACAGAAGAATTCCTAAATAAAAAATTACAGTTAATTCCTTGGGATTTATTCCTCATTAAGCATGCAGAGATTTGCTTGCCAACCAGCACAAAATATTTTTCTTTTTGCTAAGACAAGAAAGAAATAATCTCCCCAAGACCTGTTCCCCAATTTCTATCCCAATTTGCATGGAGTAAACCAGGATTTCCCAACCAAGTGTGCGAGACGATATTCCAGGGGGTGCAAAAACTTGGCTTTTCAAAACTATAGTGAATATGCATAATCCGTTGCCGTTATTTGGAACTTTTGTAAGGGCTGCAAGAATGTATCAGAAGCATTCTACGGATGCAGGGTGTAGAAAAGGTTGAGAATCACTGGAGTATACAAACCTAAATATACTGTTTTTTCTTGAAATGCTGAGATAGCTGGGTTCTTCAGAAGTTTTTGCATGTCTGTTTGGCAGGCTATCTCAGACTGAATCCATATGTATGCACAGACACTTCTGCTTATAAAGAACTACTGATTGCATACATACCCACAAGCAACATAACATGTAAAGAACATAGATGCCTTGGTGATATGATGAAGCCAAATGTTCTGTATATCTAGAGATCCCAATGGGCTATCCCAACCTCAACCTTTTCAAGCGTACAGCCATGACCAAGCATGCCTACTGCCTACTGTATGGCAACCACTTGTAAAACAAAAAATAGCATCAGTATGATCAAATTCTGAACTCTTTATGTAAGGGGGAGGGAGAGAGAGAGGGAAATAACACACAAACATAATGTAACTTCCACTTTCGTGCCAGCTCCCAATATTGACTTTGCTTGGGGGAATATGGCAAGGACCATTGGAAATCATGATCAGAGGACTACTGCTGACTCGGGTGATGCTTCAGCAGCCACAACTTTGCAAATACAATTAGGATGAACCTTGAAGTTTCAGTTACATTGGAGTAATAGATCCCAGATTTTGTATGCATTCTTTAAGTTATTGGATTTTAAGGTATCTATGTTCAAAATATTTGCACTATAATGCACCATTTGAGCTAATTAAAGGTTACAAAAAAAACTAGACAGGGCACTTTTAGTATTAATAGATTTTAAAGGGAAAATACGACCAATTGTCAGAAATATCAATGTCTTATTTAAGTAATTCTTTAGTCCATTTACAAAACTACCAAAACTACTTGGTATTTTTACCAAGTTCACTGATCGATGAGTGTAAGACTTTCCATGATATGTCAAGCATGTCATTTTCACATAAGGAGGACATTAAAGGATTTGGTAAAGCTATGGGAGGAATACAGTTTAAGAGCAGCACAGTTACTGCATATCCAGTTCAATTCTCAGATATTTAGTTAAAAAATCATTTTGGAAAAGCATGGAAAAACTATAGGAATAACCCTATCTAGGAAGCACCAGGTTGGGAAGACTGGAGAAAACAAGAGAAAATGAAATGGCTAAATAGTCTGATTTGAAATAAGTTGGATGTCTTATTACTTAATGGGATGGGTCCTTATAAAAAGGTACAAACAAACAAAACACGTCATAACAGTATCAATAAGCGATGGGCTTCCAAGTTTTGCAGATGAATTATTAACATTTCAAATAAATCTGACCTTTCTCTTCACCTAGATATCATAAATTCAGCACTGTTCTAAATAATACAATTTAAATAAAGCGAAATTGAAATTCTTAAGAAATGAAATGGTTTTTTAAAGCAATACTGACAAAAAAGTCTTCCATATAAAGAATCTTTGAATTGGAATGCATTTCTTGATAGCAAAGATGATAAAATTTGTTTCTGATTGCTTTACTTAGAGAAGTGAAGATATAAGGAGAAATGAATTATGGAAGATGTTTAAAAATGAGTGCTTAACTTTTGATTATTTTGCATTTTAGTATTGCAGATAATCAAAACATTTATGTGTTTACTATTTCAAAGGTTATCAGTTGAATCCTAAATTCAATGGCTAAAACTTCTGCTTCAAACTGAATTGATGAAATGCAATTGTATATTTGGAATTTTTTTAGCAATAAATATTTTTGTTGCAATAAAGCATAATTGACTTTTTTATTAAAGTGGCTTTAGCTCTTTGGAACATCTTGTCTTTGAGGTGAGATTGGCTCTCACCTTCCTGACTTTCCACAAGAGCCTGAAGACTTGGCTTTGCCAGTTGGCTTGGGGCCCCAATGGGGAGAACACCACACTGGAGTTGATTAATCGACTAATAGCAGTTCTCACCTCACCTCCCTGTATATTCTGCACCCTCATCATCTTTCATTATAACTTTTATTTTATTGCAATTTTAATATAATTTTACACATTTATAAAGATATTTATGGTTTCATTTCAATATTGTAACCTGTCCAAAGTTGTCTTGCAGTGAGATGGGTGGCAAATTAATTAATTAATCGATCAATTAATTATGCATATTCTTTTTGTTAATTTGGAATAATCAGAAGATCAATATTTTATTAGATACTTAAGTCCTAGTATTTTCAGTATAATTAGAACAATTGAGCCAAAACCTTCTGTCCTGTCTTCTTTGTACAAATGAGGTGGCTGGAGCACAACCCTGTCAGGGTTGTGAGTTTGCCTATGGGTGCATATCCCAATTTTTGTCAGATCTGCTCTGGGACTTCTTCCTACTCTGTCTGGTCAAGCAGGAAAAATATAGTGTAAGACAATGTCATAACTGATTCTTCAAAACCACACTGAATTAATTAGAAAATAGAACTGGGATAGAGCAGACAAATCTTTGTAATAAATAATTTAAAATATAAAGTATAAAACAACAATATTTTTAAAAGGTAATTCTATTTACTACCTATGAATTTTTCTGCATCCCTTATTTTCAGGAATAATATTATATTCAGCTATTATGAGATCGTTTTATTAATGCAGTGTTGGGATTTTAAAAAATATTTTTAAATATTTTTGTTGAAGAAAATGGCTATATTTGTACCTTATGATAAATCAGAAAATATTGCACATTCTGAAGCTTTTTCTTTTCTTCCCAGGGTCAAAAATATAAGATAGCAGCATTCTTGCAATACTGTTCCCAAATATAACGCAACTTATAATTATAATACAGTGCAAGCATATAAACAATTGCTTAGAAGAAAACAGAATTTGCTGAAAAATAACATTAACTCTTTATTACTTTGAATAAAAGTTCTTCTGATATTCATTAAAAATAATGAAGAAAAAGGTTTTGTTCCAAAATGTGAGCATTCCTAATTATACACTGCTCATAAAGTTTTATTTGCAATGGAAAGAATTCCTAAAAAGACAGAAGTCTGTAATATTCAAATAAAGATTAAAAGTAGTTATAATACATGCACATTTTTTAGCTTTTTTAAGTCTGGGAAAGTAGTTATTCTTAAACTGATACAAATTTTAGGTCATTCATTTTAGCTTGACAGTTATTGGAGCAATGTTAAATGTTAAAAAGTTATTGGGGACTGTTTCATTAGTGCAATTTTAACAGACTGCTTCATAGGTTTTATTTTATAACATTTGGCATGAGAAACCCATGGAATTGTCAAATCTATTAGAAGCCATTTAGCCATCAATACCTGCATTATATTCCAAAGCAATAAACAGCAACATCCAAGTAAAAATAAAACGCTATAAATACTTTGTAGGAAATAGTACTGAAACCAATGAAGTCTGGTATTGTTTTACGATCACTTTATGCTGTACCTATGGTAACATTTTACTGATTATACCAGATTTCTCCAAATCTGAAGGGCTTAATTTGCCTCTTGGAACAACAATGTAACATACAGTCCCCTTATTTCTTCTCTTATTTGATGTGGTCATTTTACTAATCATAAAAGCAATAAAATTAAAATAAAATAAATCTTATTTATCACCAGTAAATGGTTCATTGAAAGAATTTGTGTAATAGAACATTTACCATTGGCTAGGCTGCTGTAACTACAAACAACCCCACTGAAAATTAGGAAGTTGTATATAGTTATGGAAAAAATTATTTGATTCCCTGCTGATTTTGTACGTTTGCCCACTGACAAAGAAATAATCAGTCTATAATTTTAATGATAGGTTTATTTTAACAGTGAGAGACAGAATAATAACAAAAAAATCCAGAAAACGCATTTCAAAAAAGTTATAAATTGATTTGCATTTTAATAAGTGAAATAAGTATTTGATCCCCTATCGATCAGCAAGATTTCTGGTTCCCAAGTGTCTTCTATATAGGTAACGAGCTGAGATTAGGAGCACTCTCTTAAAGGGAGTGCTCCTAATCTCATCTTGTTACCTGTATAAAAGACACCTGTCCACAGAACGAAACAATCAATCAGATTCCAAACTCTCCACCATGGCCAAGACCAAAAAGCTGTCCAAGGATGTCAGGGACAAGATTGTAGACCTACACAAGGCTGGAATAGGCTACAAGACTATTGCCAAGCAGCTTGGTGAGAAGGTGACAACAGTTGGTGTGAGTATTCGCAAATGGAAGAAATATAAAATAACCGTCAATCTCCCTCGGTCTGGGGCTCCATGCAAGATCTCACCTCGTGGACTTTCAGTGATTATGAGAATGGTGAGGAATCAGCCCAGAACTACATGGGAGGATCTTGTCAATGATCTCAAGGCAGCTGGGACCATAGTCATCAAGAAAACAATTGGTAACCATGAAGGACTGAAATCCTGCAATGCCCACAAGGTCCTCCTGCTCAAGAAAGCACATGTACAGGCCCCTCTGAAGTTTGCCAATGAACATCTGAATAATTCAGAGGAGAACTAAGTGAAAGTGTTGTGGTCAGATGAGACCAAAATCGAGGTCTTTGGCATCAACTCAACTCGCCATGTTTGGAGGAGGAGGAATGCTTGCCTATGACCCCAAGAACACCATCCCCACCATCAAACATGGAGGTGAAAACATTATGCTTTGAGGGTGTTTTTCTGCTAAGGGGACAGGACAATTTCACTGCATCAAAGGAACGATGGATGGGGCCATGTACTATCAAATCTTGGGTGAGAAACTCCTTCCCTCAGCCAGGGCATTGAAAATGGGTCGTAGATGGGTATTGCAGCATGGCAATGACCCAAAACACAAGGCCAAGGCAACATTTTTTTGAAATGCATTTTTCTGGATTTTGTTGTTGTTATTCTATCTCTCATTGTTAAAATAAACTTACCATTAAAACTATAGACTGATCATTTCTTTGTCAGTGGGCAAACAAACAAAATCAGCAGGGGATCACATAACTTTTCCCTCACTGTAGTGATAAAGTTCTTGTGGAGAAATATATTATTTTACAAATGTCTGAAGATAGCTGCTTCTTGTTCCGCTGTACTGTATCATATTTTCCATCTATATTAAGAGAATCTCTTCTAAATTAGCCTTTTAAACATTAGAGCAGTTACATCATTAAACACAGGTCCACATGAAACTTTGGAAAGAGACTATTTCGCTACTGAAAACCTGGAAATCCTCATATAACAATTAAATTGTTATATTAAAAGATTCTCTTTCATTTACTTGTAATTTTTATCATCTGGGTTTAGGAGAAGTAGAATATTTCTTGCCAAATTTCAGTAATTAGAGGAAAATTTCCCCCAAATTGTGACTGTTATCTAATCTTTCCACTAGAAGGACTTTGTTTTACAATTATATTCATACGCACTAAAATATAAGAAGCAAAGCCTGAAGCAAAGCAAAGCATCAAAACCAGGTCTAATCTGAAAGTTCCATTACTGCCTCTCCAGGTCCTAGAGTAGTTATTGTATGATAAAAGATGAGATCATTGATTCCTAGCAGAAAAGCTTACACATTGTTCTTTTCTGGAGAAGGAGTGTCTTTATAGCACATAGCTTTCCAGAGTAAAAATATTTGGCTGGACTCATTGTATTTGCTCCACCAACTGATCTGGGTCACTGCACTGCACTACACTTCCTTATCTTCTATTTCTCAATTTACTTTTCCTTCATTATGGATTCCAAGCGTTCAATAAGGATTTAAATGGCTTTCAGGTTTTTCTTGTGCCAATTTTAGAACATTATTTTCCTCCAGTTTAGCAAGACAGGTGAGGGTGAGGGCTTATTTAACTTCTTTTAAGATGAATCCATCACTTTCTAGCATATCTAACCAAACATTTTAAATGGCCATAGTAGCCCAAAATCACAGGGGATGCTTGGTGAGATACATTTGTTTTTGCAGACTTGTGTTCCTCGAAAATTAAAGAGATAAAAGTAACATAGTATTATTAGGCTACTAAGCAATCAACTTTCAGTATGTCACATTTTTGTCCAAAGATTCACCTTTTCTTAAAAACTCTATCACTTCTCAGAACTAATCATACAAGAATCAATAATAAGATTATGCTATATAAGTTATTTTTATTATAGAGTAGATTGTAAAAAACCTAATTACAAAGAAGCTTAGCTACTGAAGACTCTAGCAATCCAACTCTTATATGTAACAGAGTAGGCTTTAAATCTTAATTTTTTTTCTTCTGCCCTTATACAGTAAAGGACTTCTTGCAATTCATTTCTCTGTTTGGGTATGGAATGCATTTGGAATGCATTTGATAGTGGTCTTATTTCATGTCACTTGTTTTGAGCTTTAGAAGTCTCAGCTTTCTTCACTATGTATAAAAATAAATTTTAGTTTATTTAAATTAAGAAAGGTAATTAAGAACAGAATATATCCATGTCCAACCTCTTATTAGAAATACTAAGCATAATATCTGTCACTTGGAATATTTTGCTTCCCAATTCTATCTGCAACACAGTATCTTGTCATAGTCAACTTTTTCTTCATATTCCTAAGCATTTTTCTAAGTTTTTTGAACCATGCAAAAAATAGAGGATAACAAATTTGTTATTTCAGCTTACCTGAAACTTGGCTTCTCTTTTAATTTTCCATATCTGCAGTGACTCAATCTCTCAGTGAGAGATTGTAGCTTCAACATCAAGAAATTTTGGAGGCAAAATATCATCAGATAACAAGCAGTAAGCCATTTTAACACTTGTAAGCTTCAGTAACTGTAAGTATAGGTCTGAACGATCAAATGTGAATTTTGTATTTTTGTCATCTTTTAAAAATGTAGCAATATATTTCCAAATTCTGGCAAGGGTGTGTCTCTTGAGATAATGGAACATAATTTAAATACTAAATACTAAATATCTGATAGGAATATGGATTCACTTCTGATGATCCCTAAGCTGATTCAGCCATGTTTAAGATTTATCCAAAGTTTAAATTGTCCTGTATTCCTCAACTTTCTGAGTGATAAGAAATGTGAAGTGATTAAAAAAAACATTTTTAAGTCAAGGGAGAAAAAAATAAATGACAAGAATAAGAATATACCACTGAAGTTCAGGATGACCCTGCAGGTTGTTTTTTTTTTAAATACACGTACATCTAGACTAAGTCAAACCAAATCTCTCATTCAGGATATCCTCCTAAAACCAATTTTGGAATCTATCATTTGTTGTCCTTATTTTTTACATAATAGAATAGAATACTTTATTTGGTCAAGTGTGATTGGACACACAAGTAGTTCATCTCTGGTGCATAAACTCTCAGTGTACATACAAAATAACAAAGTAATAATAATCATAATAATGATACCAATAAGAAAAGGTAGTAGAAAAGATGTGAAGGATAATAGCAATACAGCCGTACAGGGTAAATATACTTAGACATAAGATAGTACTGTGGGAATTAGGTGTTCAGTAGAGTGATGGCATGAAGAAAAAACCTGTTTCTGTGTCTAGTTGTTTTGACATGCAATATCCTATAGCAGTGTTCCGAGGAAAGCAGTTGAAACAATTTTATGTCCAGGATGTGAGGGATTTGTAGATATGTTTGTCAGGTCTCTTTCTGACCCATGCAGTATACAGATCCTCAATGGAAAGCAGGCTGGTTGCAATTATTTTTTCTGCAGCCCATTAAAAGTCTGTACCTGTCCTGTTTGATTGCTGTATCAAACCAGACAGTTATAGAAGTACAAATGGCAGACCCAATCATTCTTCTGTATCAACTGTATCAACAGTCTGAACTTTCTGAGTTGATACAGGAAGAACATTCTTGTTGTACCTTTAATTATGGTTCTAATATTAGATGTCCATTTCAAATTTTAGGAGATTATAAAGCCCCAAAACTTCAAGGACTCTACTGTTATTACTGTGTTTCTAATATAGAAAGAGGTGGTAAAATAGGAAGGCTCCTCCTAAAATCCAATCTCATCTCTACAGTTTTCAGTGTGTTCAGCTCCAGATTATTTCAACTGCACCACCGGGTTAGTTGTTCAACTTCCCATCTATATGCAGACTCATCACCATCTCGAATGAGACCAATGACTGCTGTATCATCTCCAAAATTCAGTACCTTAAAAGAGGGATCCTTATAGATGCAGTCATTGATATATAGAGAAAAGAGTAATGGAGAGAGCACACAGCCCTGGGGGGCTCCCATGGTAATTGTTTGGTTATTTGATATGATTTTATCTAGCTTCACCTGGGGTTTTCTATTTGTCAGAAAGTTTATAATCCACCTACAAGTAGGGACAGGCACAGCTAGCTGAATCAGTTTAGAGCAGGGATGTCAAACTGCCAGCCTGTGGGTTGGATGCGTCATGGAGAAACCGCACCCACCCCATTGCTGGCAATGGAAAAAAAGTCACGATATGTTGCGACACGTCACATGACGTTGCGAGTTTGACACCCCTGGTTTAGAGTGAAGGATTTCTGGAATGATGGTATTGAATGCCAAGCTGAAGTCAAATAAAAAGGACCCATGCATAGGTCTTTGGCGATTTAAGATGTTGGAAGATTTAGTGCAATGCCATATTGATAGCATAATCTGCCAATTTATTTGCATGGTATTAAGCTGCAAGAAGTATAGCAGCAGGTCCATAATGATTTTCAGTTGGTCCATCACTAATGTTTCAAAGGTTTTCATATCTACAAATGTCAGAGCAACAGGTCTGTAGTCATTCAAGCAAGGAGAAATTGTTCCATCTGCGCCTGACACTTTTCCTATCTTTTGTCTATGAAATAGACCTTGCACATCTTTTTCTAGGATCACCAGAGATGAGGAGTCCAGAAGAATGGAGTTAGTGTAGAAGATTTGGCTATTATTGTTGTGTCTGAGATGGGGAGAGTAACGGTAGTGATCTCACATTCAGGTCATCTGCCAGTTGCCAGTTCCCTTCAGTAGGGAAGGGAGATCTGCTGTAACCAATAATATTCTTCAGGCTTTTCCACACATGTGCTGTTTAAGAACTGATTCTTCAGTTTTTCAGAGTAGTTTCTATTTGCTGTCCTGCTCTCCCTTGTTAATACATTCCTGGCCTGATTGTAAGCTCCATTCCTGTAAGCTTCTTCTTTTGCATGACATAGCTCCTTGAGCTTAGCTGTGAACCAAGATTTGTTATTATTGTAAATGTGCAAGCTTTTGGTCATTATACACGTCCTCACAAAAACTAATGTATGATGTCACAATATTAGTGAGTTGATTCAAAACCCATGAGACAGCTTCAAAAACATTCCAGTCTGTGCAATCAAGGCAAGCAGGTAACTTTGTCTCCTAGGTACAAGACTTCACTGGTTTAACCAGGGCTTTTTTCTCATAGAACGCCCAGAACGGAGTTCCGACACCTTTTTTGGATGGAACCTTACAGGGTAGGCAAGGCAGGTTGTATGACGTGTGTGAGTTCCGGCACCTTTTTTTTTTTTTTAGAAAAAAAGCACTGGTTTTAACCACAGGTTTTACAGTTTTAAGTTTCTGTCTATAAACAGGTACAAGATGAATCATACAGTGATCAGAGTGCCTATAGTTGCTCTTGGTAGAAGCGATAAGCATCTTTTAATATGCAGTAGCACTGGTCTAAAATATTTTTTCCTCTAGTGAGATAGTTGACATGCTGAGTGTATCTTGGCGGCTCCTGACTTAGATTAGCACTACTAAAATTCCCTAAAACGCTGAGTAGGGAGTGTGGATATCTCTATTCTGTACTGTTCTGTATAACTGAAGAATATAATTTCTGTTTAATTCTAACCAGCAGAATATTTTTTCATCCATTGAGGTTTCGATGCATATAAATGTATAGCATTATACACAGGGCTTTTTTTCAGCCGGAACGCGGCGGAACCGCGTTCCGGCACCTTTTTCCGGGCCGGCCGCACCGGAAATAGCCCCTCCCAAATTTTACTTGCATTCCTGTTCTCTAAAGGGGCGGTCCTAGGGTTTGATGAGGGCGTGGCCAGGTTTGAGTTCCGCCACCTTTTCTCCGAGAAAAAAAGCCCTGATTATACAAAATTCAAAAATATAAAAGAAAAGAAATATTATCACATCTGATTTTATAGTCTCTTTATACAGCATTATTGGTTTAAATGACAAGTTGTGTGGCTAGTTGACCCAGTATTTTCCCCTTCACATGGATACTACAGTAAGTAAGTTGTAATTCTACATAAATCAGACTGTAGAATTTTCAGAATCTGAAATTTTTATCCATAATACTTTTTAGGTATCAGGGGAAAAAGCAAAATAAAATTCTATCCAAACAAATTGGTGCTTCATTCACATCACAGGGTTGACTTTTTTCCTCCTAACTACAGGTGCCAAACATTTTAATTGTCCCTTTCATCAAATCAGTCACTGTTAACAGATATAACTAAAGTGAACTAAATTCAGTATAATCATCATCATATATTCTTTTTAAAAATCCTCTAAAAATATTTTAAAACAGAGAATGTTTTAGCCTGCCAAACTTGCTTCTAGCCCTGGAAGTTGTCAAAGAGGTCACATAGGAACTTTGGCCATTTCTTTCTTTAGTGTGTACAATAATAGAAGTGATGATGACCAGATATGTATTACACTCTTAGAAAAGGAACACAGCTGAAATTTCTTCACTGGGATTCTGGGTTTTCCAGTGTTAAAAAAGTATTTGTAATGTTAATATACTGTGTTTCCTCTCATGAGAATTATCACAGTTATATAGTTCAAAGGAGAAAGGAAAAGGGAAATTTTGAATTCTGCTGTAGGAGGAGAAAGGGAAAATGTTGCAGACCAATTATTGAAAATATATTAACAAAAAATCACAGAGCTGGAAATAATACAGAGAATATTGTTCTCCAAATCTCCTATCCAGAGACAAGACATTCTATATCATACACATCCCTTCACAGATCTATGTCCAAACTTTTCTTAAAATCCTCTAAGGAATTGGATCTGAAGGATCTCTTTGGCAGTTCATTCCAGCACTCTGTTACTTCAGAATTTAAAATCTCTTTCTAATTTCCAGCCTAAATTATTAGGATTTAATGAATGGGTTTCAAAGAATATGGACATACTGAACAACTGCAATTTGGCCAATGCAAGATTATTTTTTCCCTAAGGTCTTTAGTTGAACTATTATTCTATCAGAATGCTATTTTAGTTGTATAAGAATATTGCCATTAATCAGGTAGCAGCCTATCTCTGATGTTAAATTGTTCTTCAGTAATATTATCTTGTTTGTACATTAATGACTGCAAGTTGTATGTGTGTGTGTTTTCCATCCTAAAAACTGACAAATATTATGAATTCTGCAACATAAGTAGTATTTGACTTACAACCATAGTTAAGCCCACAATTTCACTCATTAAGTTGTGATGGTTATGAAGCAGGTCATTATGTGATCGCACCCACGTTTATGACTTATTTTATGGTGGTTGTTAAGTAAAAACCATGATCGTTATACAAGCTCATTGTTTCCTATGTAATAGGGTCTTTACTGGAAACCATAAGTCAATGTCAGTTTCCAGCAAAAATGTTGTAAATCCAGTGGTGGGATTCAGCTGGTTTGCACCACTTTGGCAGAACCAGTAGCTATTTTTTTGTTGCCCAGGCCCAGAATGGACTTCCAGGAGCGGCATCCACACAGAGAACCAGTTGTTCACATATCTGAATCCCACCACTGTGTAAATCACAGTCATAAATTCCTTTTCCATGCTCTGTCATAATGGTCGTAAATTGAAGACTACCTTTACATAAAATCAATAAATTTATCTATTAAATATTTTAGTATATAATTTTTGAATTAAATTTAGAAAGTGCAGTACGATTTATACATTTTATATATTACTATCTTCAAATATTTGTACTTAAAATTAGTTAGATGAGTTACCAGAAAGTTAGAGACTGATAAAATCTGTATGCTGACAATGAATTATATACAAAAAGCATAGTTTAATTATTGCAAATCAAGTATTATCAACTGAGAGTGCAGTTTCATGGATGCATTAGAAGCTTTAAAATCAATTAAAAACTTGTAAACTTCACCTACTATGTGTTTAGCCATTGATTTTCAAATAGAAGCTAGGTTACAAATTTTCTCCTCTTTCCTAGAATGTCAAAACAATCTAGATAGTTAACCTAAATTTTATGTATCAAATTTATATAGCCATCCATTTCATCAAAACAACTCTTGGAGGCATACAACAATCAAATAAAACAACAAATAATTTCAATACAACAAAGGAGAAATTACACAGATAAGACTGCAATTTGCATAACAGTTTTTTAAGTTGTAGTTAGCATTATTAATGTCAGAGTCCACTTCAAAACCTCATCCTAAGAAAGCAGAACTCATGGAAGCAGTTTCTTCCAAAAGGAACTTTTATTAGGAGAAGCTAACAGCAGGAATAATAGGTTAAATAGGTTAAAATAATAGAAGTGATTATTTGTGTCTCAAGCAAAACCCCACCCCATAGTTCCTCTGGTCAGTTCACATGGCCAATCCCCAGGTGTTAGGTTCGTTGTGGGAAAGAGTTGATAACGCCGGGCTGCCTTAGGGTTTCAGCGATGTTTTGTTGGCTCTTCACACCTTCCCTTCCGAGCGCGGAGATAAACCATTTGCCGGAGGCACATTCCATTCTCCTCCCCCCTTCTAGCTGACATGAAGGGGAGATACAGCATGCAGGAACAGCAAAGTGTTACAATGTAGTGACAGAGTAAAATAAAGCAATAAAGCAATAGCCCACAGTGCTTTCCCCCCTCCCCTCCAGGAGTATGGCAGAACCCAGAGAATAGAATTTGAGTTTAAAGCAAGAAAGGGGTCCCCTTAGATCACAGCTCTGCAACCTGTGGCTCCGGAGCTACATGCGGCTCTTTGAGCCTTCCCCTGTGGCTCCCAGCCTCCTCTGCCATTTGCAGAGAGAGACAGAGACAGAGAGGCATTTGCGCTTCCCTGCTTCTCTCTCTGTCTCTGTCTCTGTCTCTGTCTCTGTCTCTGTCTCTGTCTCTGTCTCTGTCTCTGTCTCTGTCTCTCTCTCTCTCTCTCTCTCTCTGTGTGTGTGTGTGTGTGTGTGTGTAAAAGAGAGTGGACTCACGTTGTTCTCCAACAAGCCGAAAAGCTTTTGGGGTGGGGCTCCTCCCTTTGCTGCGCCTCTGCAGGAAGCAGGAAGCAGGAAGGGCAGTAGAGAGCTAGCTAGCCCTGACTCCTGATATGCTGACTCAGGAATTCTGGGAGTTGAAGTCCATGAGTCATAAGAGAGCCGAGGTTGCCTACCCCTGAGCTTGTTGGAGAACAGCTTGAAGTCAGCTTGCCAGATGAGCAGAAGATCGGAGAGAGGGCGAGAGAGGAGGGAAAGAGAGAGAGGGGGGGGGGAGAAAGGTAAAAAAGTATATATGCAGTGTTATCTTCATTTTAGATATCAAAAGGTTTTTGCAGCTCCCAGTGTTTTGTTTTCGATGGGAAACGGGGTCCAAGTGGCTCTTTGAGTGTTTTGGGTTGCCTACCCCTGCCTTAGATTATGGGTTCTGACAATTACTGAGTTACTTTTTTGGTATTAATACAAAGTCAACTATATAAATGAATGATCACATAGAATGCTCCTACTTATAGTGGATTTTATGAAATCAGAAGACACAATTTTTATTTTCATAATTGTTTCAAAAAGAAGTAGTTTTCTTTAGAGTCCTAGGTTGGTATGTAGCAAAGATACTCTCTACTCCCTCTGTCAGATCCCTCAAATCATTTTCAGGGCACAGCCATTCTGTTGGGAGGGGGGAGGGTTTTCCTCTGTTGGGAGGGGAGAGGTAGTGAGCTCTGGGATGTGTTTCTTTTGCTTTGTCCTCTCAACCTTTGATGTATCTCTGAGTGTGAAAGGGAGAGGAATGTGCCATTGGGTCATCTGCCTTATCTCTGCTCCACTGAGAAGAGAATACAATGCCTGGGAACAGAGTTTTATTGCTCTTTCAACTACCAGTTCCCATATGGACTGACTGGATTTGTACCGGGCAGTTGGGCACTTGGGAGGGGTTTTGAAGAGAGGGGTTTAATGAAACATTTCACGCAGGAATTATTCAGATCTTGCCTAGCTTTCCTGTTTTTACTACCTCTCAATAAAAGTTCCTTTTGAAACAATACCAGTTTCAAGAGTTCTGCTTTCTTGGGAGAATTAGCTGAAGCAGGACCTTGCATTAGGCAAGATATGCAAAGTGGTAAACCCAGAGGGATTACAGCCCTACCATGGGGACTGTACACATAATGTCTCACCATGGCAGTGAGCAGAAGGAGGCTGAGTGCTGGACAGAGACCTCCATTAAGACTCACCCTATGAAGAGCCCCTCCAAGTGGACGGAGGAAGCTGCAGCCATGGAAGATCCTCAGAGGTCAAGATGGTCCATTGGCATGGGGAAAAAGGAGGACTGTGAAGGGAGAATCCAGAGGGTCACTCTCACCTGTGGCAGCAGGAAGCTGCTGTAAGTGCAAGATGGAGCTATTCTATACCGATGATAAAGCAGGTGAAGAGCTGAACCCAGCTGACTGACTCCTGAAATGCACTATACACTTCATGATGGAAGCCTTCCAGAATTTGAAGGGACAAGAAGCTGGTGGCTAGAGGAAAGGGGTGAGGAACCAGTGAAAGAACCCACATGCGGGAGAAGCGAGCCCCTCACCCCAGGGATGTCAGATGACACCTCAGCTTCTGCAGAAAGGGCGGCAACTGCCCCAGCTACCCCATCTCATGTCATCCTAGTCAGGAGAATGGTGGAAGGGGAGCCCCATGGCCAGAGTGGAAGGCACTCCCCAGTGGTGACCCTGAACAACACTGATACTCCAGAGCTCCGGAACTTCAACCATTTCATGGCAGCGCTGAGGCAGCATTTCGAAGATCCTCTGGCTCATCAAAAAGTGCAAGACCACATTAAGACGGTGAGGCAAGCTTGCCACCTCAATTGGCCACAAGACATCCTAGTGAACTGTTTCAAAGATGGGCTCAATGACGACCTATACATGCCTGCATCACCACAAAACTCCTGAGGAAACTGTCCCCAAAACAGGCATGGTGGGCCCACACTTCAACACTTCAATTTTACCCTCGGCTATTTTCTGGGGGGGGGGACTTCCTGGCAGATGCCCTATCCAGGCTACCACAATACAACAGTGTAAAGGCCAAAATAGTCAAGCCTCTATTCCCGGTGCAGCAGCTAGCAGCCCCAGTAGCCACGAGGGTGCAATCAAAAGGCATCACATCATGTTACCCAGATACATCTGATTAATCTGTGAATTCTCTTTCTCTCCCATTTTATTATTTTATGTTTCTCCAGGTGGACTTCTCCGTCTTATAAGGGGGCGACATGTCAGACTTCTCAAATCATTTTTGAGGCACTGCCATTATGTTGGGAGGGGGGAGGTAGTGGGCTCTGGGATGTGTTTCTTTTGCTTTGTTCTCTCAACCTTTGATGTATCTCTTTGAGTGTGAAAGGGGAGAGGAATGTGCCTGAGGCCATCTGCCTTATCTCTGCTCCGCTGAGAAGAGGATGCAATGCCTAGGAACAGAGTTTTATCACTCTTTCAACTACCAGTTCCCATAACAACTTCACACATGTGGACTGACTGGATCTGTACCGGGCAGTTGGGCACTTGGGAGAGGTTTTGAAGAGAGGGGTTTAATGAAACATTTCACGCAGGAATTATTCAGATGTTGCCTAGCTTTCCTGTTTTCACTACCTCTCAATAAAAGTTCGTTTTGAAACAATGTCAATTTCAAGAGTTCTGCTTTCTTGGGATAATTAGCTAAGGCAGGACCTTACATCCTTTCTACTCAGTTCACAATGCAAATCTTTGAAACAAAATCTTAGTAATTTAAATAGGTCTTGATAGCGTTGGCTGTAATGACATTCAAATATTGAAGTAAAAGCAACATACACTATAATTGCTGAATTAGTTATTAAGTAAGAGTAGTTCCTATGAAAAATGCTTCTTATCAGGGCTTTTTTTCTCATAGAACGCCCAGAACGGAGTTCCAGCACCTTTTTTTGGATGGAACCTTGTAGAGTAGGCAAGGCAAGTTGTATGACATGTATGAGTTCCGGCACCTTTTTTTTTTTTTTTTTAGAAAAAAAGCACTGCTTCTTATCACTTATTATTACTTACAACAATCAGTGAGATTACTTTCATATATTTTGGTTAACCTGATCTACTTGCATGTATTTATATCTTTTTTTAAAAAAATAGAAATGAAAATTTCTCAGCAGAAAAAAGCAGAAGGTGAATAGATGGCCTTTTAATTTATTATAGTATAGGCTAAATTTTAGAAAACTTTTTCTAAAAGACTCTGAGCAAGTCCAGTGTAGTCAAAGGAAGACTTCAGGACAGCTCAATTTTTAAGCAGTTTGTGGACTGTGGCTTAGCAGTTCCATTTATTCCCCTTTAGCCTGGATATTTAGTTCTTTTCATGGATTAAACTCTTGATGTTATTAGCTAAATTTTGATCATGCCTAAGGACTCATTCGTTTGGCATTGCATTTGTTTGCTTTAATTTTTCACATTTTTGTAAAATATTACAAGATGTTTGCAGAAGGGCATTCAGTAAGTGCAACTGCATCTAAAATACATATTTTACAACATCTGCAAGCAGACTTTATAAAATAGAAATGAACCCATTTAGATGACCTCAAATTTATTGGACTAGAATTCTCATCACACTTGCTAGGATGTTAATGGATGAATATGGTCTAACTCATCCAAAGGGCACTGGGTCAGAGAAAGCTCCCACAAGTATGAAACTCAAGTTCCTTGAAACTTTAGGGAAAAATGGAGGAGATAAAAGTACTGAAGTTAAACAGAAAGACAATAATTTCAAATGAAACAAAAATATCCTGGCAAAAAAGAAGTCTATCCCATTTTAAAGCATCCCAGGAGAATAGCAAACAGATCCTGAACTACTTTTACAACACACATGTTTCTCATTGCAGTTCATTGGTCAATATTGTACAAATAGCCAGGTGTGTAGGAAACAGATTGAATCAGAGAGAAAAGTTTCCTTTTAAAAATCAGCTGTAGCAATGAGATTTGCTATGCCAGTCACTTTTTGGGCTAATATCTCAATCTTGTTCTGCAAATCTCTGGACTTTTCATAGCTTGAATTTTGCATTAGGAATCTTCCTCCATTTTGTCATTAGAAAAAGTTTGGGAAGAGTTTTTTTGTTGTTGTGAGCAAGTACATGACTTATATATGCAACAATTCAGGATAATAATAATAATAATAATAATAATAATAATAATAATAATAATAATAATAATAATAATAATAATAATAATAATAATAATAATAATAGTTGGAAGGGACCTTGGAGGTCATTGAGTCCAACCCGCCTTGGAGGTCATCGAGTCCAACCCTACACCATTTCAGACAAATGGCTGTCCAGTCTCTTCTTAAAAACTTCCAGTGTTGGAGCATTCACCGCTTCTGGAGGCAGGTTGTTCCATTGGTTAATTGTTCTAACTGTCAGGAAGTTTCTCCTTAGTTCTAAGTTGCTTCTCTCCTTGATCAGTTTCCATCCGTTGCTTCTCGTCCTGCCTTCAGGCACTTTGGAGAATAGCTTGACTCTCTCTTCTTTGTGGCAGCCCCTGATATATTGGAACACTGCTATCATGTCTTCCCTCGTCCTTCTCTTCGTTAAACTAGACATACCCAGTTCCAGAAACCGTTCCTTATATGTTTTAGCCTCCAGTCCCCTAATCATCTTTGTTGCTCTAGAGTCTCAGCATCTTTTTTACATCGTGGTGACCAAAACTGGATGCAGTATTCCAAGTGTGGCCTTACTAAGGCATTGTAAAGTGGTATTAATACTTCACGTGATCTTGATTCTATCCCTCTGTTAATGCAGCCCAGCACCGCGTTGGCTTTTTTGGCAGCTGCAGCACACTGCTGGCTCATATTTAAGTGATTGCCCACTAGGACTCCGAGATCCCTCTCACAGTTACTACTATTGAGCAAGGTACCCCCTATACTATACCTATACATTTGATTTTTCTTGCTTAAATGTAGAACCTTATTTTTTTCACCATTGAATTTCATTTTGTTAGATAGAGCCCAGTGTTCAAGTCTGTCCAGGTCCTCCTGTATCTTAAGCCTGTCTTCTGGAGTGTTGGCTATTCCTGCCAGCTTGCTGTCATCCACAAATTTGATGAGTTCCCCATCTATCCCCTCGTCCAAATCATTGATGAAGATGTTGAAGAGCACTGGGCCCAGAACAGAGCCCTGGGGCATCCCACTACACACTTCCCTCCATGTAGATGCGGTTCCATTGAGGACCACACGCTGAGTACGGCCAGTCAGCCAGCTACGAATCCATCTGGTGGTGATGCTGTCTAACCCACATTTTTCTATCTTATCGAACAGTAGGTTGTGATCTACTTTATCAAATGCCTTACTGAAGTCCAAGTAAATTATATCCACCGCATTCCTCTCATCCACTAATTTTGTCACTTGGTCAAAGAATGCAATAAGGTTTGTCTGGCATGATCTCTTTTTGACAAACCCATGTTGGCTTTTAGTAATGACTTTGTTTGCCTCTAGGTGTTCGCTGATTCGTTGTTTGATTATTTTTCCCAGAATCTTCTCAGGTATTGAGGTCAGACTGATAGGTCTGTAATTTCCTGCATCCATTTTTTCCCCTTTTTTGAAGATGGGAACTACATCAGCTCTTTTCCAGTCCTCTGGTAGTTCCCCAGTGCTCCAAGATCTTTGAAAAATATAGTTCAGTGGTTCTGAGATCACATCTGCGAACTACTGAACTATATTTCTAGATCCCATATGCCTGAGAGAAGGAATATTATGGGGCAATCTGTGTTGTGTTTTGGTCTGGGAGTAGATCCAGAACATCAATATTTGGCCCAGATTAAGCCCCAGAGAATGCATATTCCAGGCAAAGGTGGGAAGCAAAGGGGGGGAGGAGCTATTAAGGGGTGGAGGAAGAAATGGCATATCTGGGATGACTAAAGGAAACTAAGAAAAGGTCAGGGAGAAGAGTCGGTAATGCCATCTTTGAATTCAAATGTAATAGTGATCAATAGAAAGTGTGGAATTGGAAAGACTCATAGATGGCCTAGTGTAGAGGCCCTACAGATTTGGATGGTATGAGGCTTACTTGTTTTGTGCTCCCCTCCCCCATTTTTAAATCTTCTCTGGATTTTGCCTTGACTAAAATTTGGAACAACCAAAATGTTCTGGATTTTAGGTCCCACTCAAGCTGGTTGAGACAAAGCTCTGAGCTACAAAGTGTTGCTAGGTTTTTTTTCCCCCATTCATAAAATAAAACATTTTGGAATTTGTTGACACTTTTACTTGAGAGAATTACTTCTTTAAGAACAGTTGACTTTTAATGTCTTTCGTGAAACTATAAATGCAAGTGCTGACATTTAGTCATTTGTACTTCAGTAAGATAAAACAAGATAATTCTGACATTATTAAAAGGGGTGGCAGTGAAATTGCTCCCTTTCACTGTCAATACATTAAATTCATTTAAAATAGACTACTAAAATAAACCTCTAAACCACAGACAACTATATCTGTCAGTTCCCCTCTAGTTCATCTTTTCAGGACTCTGCCATTCTGGTGGGAGGGAGGAGTTTTCACTCTTTGGGAGGGGGCTAGCGGATGTATTTCCTTTACTTTGTATTCCCTTTGGTGGGAAGAAGGGGGAGGAATGTGCCAAGGGCCATCTGCCTTATCTCCGCTCTGTTCTAAAGACAAGGCTATGCCTGGGAACTGTCCCTTATCACTCTGTTCCCATAACATTTTCACACCTGTGGATTGGCTGAAATGAACTGAACAGTTGCACTCTAGGGATGGATCTGATAAGGGATGTTTTAATGTAATATTTTGCACAGGAATTCTTTAGATCTTGCCTTGCCTTTCTGCTTTCACTGACTCTCAATAAAACTTCCTGTTTGAAACAATGCCTGTTTCAAGAGTTCTGTTTTCTTGGGAGCACTAGCTAAGGCAAGACCTTACAATATCAATTTTTCAAAATCTTATCTTTTTAAATTTGGTTTGGCGAGTCATAAAATATTAGAAAAATTACTGTCACATCAGTGAAAAGAATTTATTTTTGAGAGATAAGACTGAAGAGTTGGTGGGAATCATAACTGCCCTTGACTAACAACATCTGAATTTGATGTGAATTATACAAAAACATTTTTAGAGATGATCTCTTTTGCCCTGAAATATTTATTTCACATGTAAATTTATTAGTTCCTGACAAACTCTACTAGGCTATTAACACATTTGCTATTCAGCATAAAATATACTGGAAATGGTTGAATCCTATTTAAATAGTTATTTTAGAATAGGACAATAAATCTTATATATTTGTAATATGCTAATAAATTATTTATTAAAGAGGAGAGAGAGTAAAATCCAAACAATTACTATGCGATGTTTGCTATTGGCCACTAAATTAACTTATAAAGCTTTGGTATTTAATGTTATTTTTATTAAACCAAGTCAATTGCATAAAATATTTCATGATTTCATAAATCTTGTAGTGCGTATTATGGTTTTATCTTCATGAACCTCTCTATTCATGAACCTCTCTAACATATGATAGACTATTAATAGGGAATAAGAAAATATTTAATTCTTTATTCTGTTTCTTAGTGGGACAATTGGGATCCACCTTGATAGTCCTCCCACCTCCAGCCTCAATTCTGTTTAATTAACTTCCTTTCAGGATTGACCACTTGTTCTTTGTCCCAGAGACACATGTTAAATGTAGAGCCTGGAGATCAGGACATCTCATTTGGTAAGGGACATGGAAAAGCAGAGTATTAATGATATCAAATATAAAGATTGCACCTTCTGAGATGGACAATGTGTTGGCAAGTAATTAAGATATGTTTGCTTGCTTCACCATTTATCAAGGCAGAGACAGAATGATTCAGCACAACATAATACATAGTACACATACACGTACATGCATATGTGTACATTCAGAAGTAACTTATGAAATTGACATCACTCACAGGATCTCTATGACCTTTATAAGTTAGAAATAATTCAGTGCCATCTGCAGAATCTCACTATTTGAATCAGAATGATGAAAACAGAATCACATTGTGCTATATGCATGTGAGGTGCATATAGAAAAAGGCAAAACTTGTGTTGCAACACTATGATGGCAGTTTTGTCAATCTGACTTCCCTTGCTTACCTGCAATATCAGTGACAGAATTTTATTTTGATATTATTGCTTGCTTGCCAATTCTTAAAGGTTCTGGGCAGTTAATAGCATTAACATAAAATTTAAAAAATAGTACAAGAACCAAAGTACATATAAAAATTGACAAAGATAAAAACTAAACAGAAATGTGATGGACTCATAAACTTAACCTTCAGTTATGACACACTCTCCTGTAAAAGATGTAGAAGTCATAACCAGTGGTGGGATTCAAATATGCGAACAACCGGTTCGCTATGTGGATGCCATTTCAGGAAGTCCATTCTGGGGCTGGGCAACAAAAAATTAGCGACCGGTTCTGCCGAAGTGGTGCGAACTGGCTGAATCCCACCACTGGTCATAATCATTTTCCTGAAGCCCAGAGGGATGAAGCTTATCAAATCTCTGCTGATAAGGGAATCTTATTATCTTCAATTAACTCCAATGGAACTGAATGGGATTCCTAAGTAGACAACTATAAAATACTGCTGAATGTAAATGGTATTAATATAATTCCAAAAATATTTTGTTCATAACATAAAAGATTTTTGCTCTAAATTAAAGCACAGATTATTTGTCTTCTATTTCTCACCAAATACAACTTTTGAGGAAAATCCATGTAATAATCCCTCCACCTCACTGTGAAAAACTAAACAGATCAAAGAAGATAGAAATGAAAGTGATTCTAATTTATTCTAGTTGTTTTTCATGGAAGACTGAGAGGAAATCACCATCATTAAAAAATATTAATGTTGCAAAAATCTGATTCCAATCCTTCTGGAAATGTAATCTGTAAATAAATATATAGTGAATTTTATATAGAAGATCAAATTATTTATGCGAAAAATATACTAAACAACAGGTCTACCTGCTTATAGTCTAAAAACAATATCTGAGAAGTCTGCAGATCCCATTATCCAACACGACTTATTCAAAGCTATTATTGAGTTTCATTCAAAATGCTGCCTAAATTCTGTAGCATAACAACAATTCAAAAAGGCCCCTAGGTATATTTTAGCTAATGTGACTATTCTATCAATTACAAGGAATACAAAGGGGTTTGTTAAAAAATAGAGCATTTAATTTCAACAAGAAAAAAAATTTCAACAAAAGAAGCAGATATCCAAGATTATTAACTAACTGTTGCTGCTTTCGTTATCCATCTAAGCCCCTGACTAGGATTACCATCATGAGGACTTTCCCCCCTCCCCTATTCTGCTGCTGGACCTCCTGATATGAACTAGGACTGTATTCCAGGAAGGAACTGCTGGTCCTGCGCGATTCCCCCATCGCGCAGACATGGCCTAATACGATCTCAAGGGCCTGCCTTGATGAAGGGGTGTGGAACCCCGAGAGGTGGCATACAGCAACAGCAACTAGGGAACTAAGG
>NW_015386498.1:321207-322270 GCF_001527695.2 Protobothrops mucrosquamatus | reverse complement strand
AGCCGGGGTGGCGGTTGAGACCCCCAGACTTATAGTCATGGGGGACCTCAACCTGCCATCGGCGGGTGAAACGTCGGCGGCGGCTCGGGAGTTCTTGGCCTCCATGACGACCATGGACTTGACCCAATTAGTTCATGCCCCCACTCACACGGGAGGACATACACTAGATCTAATTTTTGTCTCTGGCCAGTGGCAGAATAATCTGGAAATGGGGGAGATAAATATAGAGCCCTTGTCATGGTCAGATCATGCACTCCTTAGGATGGACTTCCGGACCGCTTCCCCCTGCCACAGGGAGACGGAACCGCGTAGATGGTTCTGTCCCAGGCTCCTGATGGACC
This sequence comes from Protobothrops mucrosquamatus, assembly GCF_001527695.2. Taxonomy (NCBI): domain Eukaryota; kingdom Metazoa; phylum Chordata; class Lepidosauria; order Squamata; family Viperidae; genus Protobothrops; species Protobothrops mucrosquamatus. The sequence continues at coordinate 321,929 of NW_015386498.1, read as the reverse complement.
CGGAGAGGTTTCTGACGGAGCTTGGGCCATATCCGGAGGATCTAGGCGGCGGACTGGGATGTGGCTGCAGCCGCAGCACTGGACCGAGTCGTGCCGTTGCGGCCTCTGACCCGACGCAGATCTCAACTAGCTCCTTGGTTTACCGAGGAGCTGAGAGAGATGAAACGCCGGAAAAGACACCTAGAGAGCAGTTGGAGGGCTACCCGAACCGAATCCGACCGAACTCAGGTAAGGATACATGTTAGATCCTACCTTGTGGCAATGAGGGTGGCGAGGTCTAACTACTACTCCACCCTCATTGCGTCATCAGATAATCGCCCGGCCACCCTCTTCAGGGTGACCCGCTCCCTCCTTCAGTTGAGGGGGGGGAACCCCCTGGTGGGGAGGGCTGAGGACTTTGCTCAATATCTGTATGACAAAGTCGCTCGGATCCGAGAGGGTTTAGACTCCGACTGGGTGGCCCCGGGGGAGGTGGCGGGGGCAGGTCTTGAGACTATTACATGGGAGGAGTTTGACTCTGTGACTCCCGAGGACGTGGACAGGATCCTGGGGAGGCTGAATGCAACCACATGTTTATTGGACCCGTGTCCCTCCTGGCTGGTACTGGCGGCTCGGGAGGGTACACGAGCCTGGCTCCAGGGAATTATAAACGCCTCTTTACGGGAGGGTGCCTTCCCCGTGGTCCTAAAGGAGGCGGTGGTGAGGCCCCTCCTTAAGAAGCC
>NW_015386498.1:262183-319727 GCF_001527695.2 Protobothrops mucrosquamatus | reverse complement strand
AGGACTGGCCTAGGGGAAATTTTTAACGGGGGTTTTAAAATTATTTTAAATTATAGGCCAATTGTTAATATTTGTCTTTTAATTGTGTTTTAACTGTAGTATTGGTATTTTGTATTTTGTAGTTGTTTTATCTGGCTGTTAGCCGCCCTGAGTCCGTAAGGAGAAGGGCGGGATATAAATATAATAAACATTCAAACATAATGTTTATTATTCAGTTTTGAGATTGTTAATGAATTCTTGCTTCTATGAGGGCTTCGTAACTTTACAAATAAAACAGTCCTCACATTGCTTTAAATATTGTACTTAGCAGTCCTATACATGGAAAGGGGGAAAGCCCTTCTTTGGATCCTGACTTGAGGATAACAGAAACTTGAGGATAACAGATCTAGCACACAATCATTGTCTTAAATCCTGGGAAACCATGTTTCCAAGTAACAGGATTCACAATCTTATTTCCTTAAGAAAACACACAGTCCCTGGCTAAAACAAAATATCAGTTTTTAACAGTGATTACATATCATACTTGGGAAGACCATCCACAGTCTATTCTGTTTTCCAGAATTCACAAAAACTATGGTCTAAGTCAACATTACTAAGTGGTACTCTGAGATATAATTCCTCCATGTTAATTATCAAAGTAGTGATCGATTCTAGGCTACAGTTAATTTAGCAATAGGTACCAACGTGGAAGTTGTTATTGTTAATTTGCTGATGGCACGGACAATAAATGGTTTGCATGCTCATCACAAATAAGCTATTTGAAGGGATAATTTGTTATAAAAAAAAGATTCAGCACGATCTAACTAGTAGGTAGTCCTTGACTTATGATACAATGGAATCTGTAACTGGACCCTTTTTTATTACCTTTTTTTGCACTGGTCATTAAGGAAACATTACAACTGTTAAGTGCACCCATTGTTTACTATGGGATGTTTTGCTGAAAACCAGAAGTAAATATTAATTTTCAGCAGAAATGTTGTAAATCACGGTCATGGGACCGCAAAATGAAGCAAATATTGCTGGATGCTGAATATCCAAAATATGGTCATGTCACTGCAAGGGGAGGGTGATTGTCAAAACTCCAGAACTGGGTCATAAGTACCTTTTGGGAAGCCTGTTGTAACTTAGAATAGTTGCTATGCGACTAAGTCAAGGACTATTTGTATTTTAATTTTTTATATGAACATTCAGTAAGAGAATTCAAATATAAGTTACTCAGTGTGCATCAAAAGGAGGGGAAAAGGAGAAAAGTGGTCAGTTCCTCTGTATATTTTCTGGGTTATTAAACTGTGGTTTCCAAAACCTTGGCTTAATATATAAATTCATACATGATAAGTCAGAATTATCTTAAACATGGTTAACTGAACAAAGCATAGTTCAGTATGGATATAGTGATTAATAAGGCTATACACACTTATAGAAAGAGACAGAAATACTTTGGATCATCCATAATTGCAAGCACACTTCTTTGCTATTCACTAAAGCACATTGTCTTTATTCAGACTTTCATGCAAGCCTGAAAAGTTGTATGCACTTTAGACTTCTTAAGATGTTACTTTTTTGAAGATCCCTAGTGATTAAATTAGGTATCATGCTAAACCACACTCACAAAAAGCCACACATTTTGCAATTTAAAATTATACTTCAACTATGCTGAAACGCTATCTTGTAGACGAATCACAGAGTTTCTGCCAATATCAGTTTCTATGTGTGCAGAACATTTATTTTTATAAAAAGCCTAGTATTAAGCCACTGTATTTGACAAATTGAAAAGGATAAAAATTGGTGGTGAGCTATTAGGAAGATTAAAACTTCCCAAAATACTTTGGATTAAATACTCTTCTGCTTTCTTAGGTGGTATCTTAGAAGTCTATTCATTTCAGTATAGTCAGGAAAGGAGCAGTAAGAAACAGCACTGCATTATTTCAAGTGTAAGTTTATGTAGTGCTACAGTTTAATAGATAAACCTGTTTTTTCAATAAGTTTATTAGGGATTATTTTATACAATTAAAACTTATATAATTATAAAATAAAGAGATATATTAAAGAAAACAAAAAAGATGCAGAAAAAAACCTTACTTTTAATCACCAATGAGCATAATCATGGGAGAGGATCCTTTCAATCAACATCAAAATCTTAACCAACCATTGGAGCCCCTAATCCATGTGAAACTTTCCAAAGCTTACAATAATCATTCCTTTTCCATATATTCCAAATACAAAAATCTTTAAACTATTTTAAAGGATTGAAGGACACTCCCCCAATGATTTAAATAAAACTTCCCAGTCTAAATGTTCTTAGTTATTCAAGAAAGCCCAAGAATTGAAAATAATAAAACATGAGGACCCAGATTCTTGGGGGCAATATGCTGATTCTGTAAACCACCTAGAGAGAGCTATCAAGTATTGTGTATCAATATATACATCTAATTGCTATTGCTATATGAATAATCTGACAATCTCTCTTTAAGAGAGAGAGATTTCAACTACCTGATTCCTTGCAAGTGGGCACTTTTTCAGCTGAACACGTTCCTGTCTTTTAATAGTTTGCCATTAGGCTCACCAGATCAATCTGGTTAATGAGAATAATATTTATTTGAAGCCACTATACTGTTTGCCTATAGTTTCCGAAGTCAAGACAAAATGTCGGTTATCTCTTTTCTAAGTGTTTTACACTGTAACACTAGGATTTAACAGGGAACACCTTGCCAAAGTAAAACCTGTTTATTTGATCCAGTCAATTTCAAATGTCAATGTTTTTATGGAACATTCTTCTCCCTACTCCCTGAGGTGTACATCTTTTAAGTATTTTGAAAATAAAAAAATAAGGAAAAGCAATAATGTTTCAATGGGCAGTAAGTGAAAGGTGCCTTTAATGTATTAGTTTTTTCACTTTTGCTTTCTGATTCTTATATATCTCTTTAGTGTATTTTTTTAGACTTACTTGTACCATCCAGAATCTATAAGTCTGGGGGAAGGTTATAAATATTGTTAAATAACTGAATGAATGAATGGATAAATGGATGGATGGATTTAATGATTATTTTCTTTATATTGTCAGTTTAAAATGAAAAAGGAAGACTGTGTATACATTTTCTAGGGAAAAGCGGTAAACCCTAGAGTACAACGAATTCACTAAGATTGTCTGTATTTTTAAAAAAAAAAGCCCTCTCCCATTGAGCTTTAATTCAAACCCTTTCAATTTAAGGAAATGACAGAAAAGCCAATAGACTTTTATCAGACTTCAATATTTATAGGAGCCAAACAGAATTTTGTCAGATGTACAGTATGTATTATGCAAGATCCAATTATAAATTGAAACAGCTGTGCCTATGTTAATCTTTGATACAGCAAAGCAAATATCTGTATTGTGTGTTTCCTTTTGTGATATTTCTTAGCTGTGGCTTTTTTAAATCTGGAGGAAATAGGTAGAGTTGGTGTATGGGTTGAAGAGCTAATACTATTAAACTTTTTGTTCCTATTCAATAGTGCAGCATTTCAAAATGACAACAATATATCTTCAAAATCCAGAGAAGCAGCAAACATCTTCAGCTTCCCAATACTATTACTCAGGGAGTGCTAAAAATAAAATCTTATAACTTGGAGGCATGCAGCTTGACACATGCACCAGGGTCTCTCATGCCATAAATATGAATCAAAGCTATCCTTTATGAAAAGTAATTACATTCTTATCAACCCCCTAAAGCCAAACAGACCCTGCCAGTGGAAAGGGATATATCACCTGCAAGAGTGTGTTTCACTTTTTGACATTTTGCTAATAAAATATATAAGACTTTCTTTGCCCAAACTAAGAAACATAAAAGAAAGGAATCAGAACACTGACTGAGGCTTTCATGCACTGTTGAAAGATTTGAAAATCATTACAATTAAATTAAATAGTTATGGGAACCATCTGCTTTCTCTCCACACCTGCTGCAGTGTCCTTGGAAAGTTTTAGGCTCTCAAGATCTTCAGTGGAATCGTCGAGGTTTCGTTTCTCTACCTAACACATTCTAAAGCAACACCTCCCCCCTTACTCTAATGGCAAGTTGAAACATAGTTGCCAGTTTCATTCCTTGACATATCGACAGCCCCCCCAAAGAATAATGAATCTGGAAATACATAAAAAACAAATATACATACATATAGACATTGATTAGGGGTTTAATTTCCTAATCTCTCCCCTCACTGGGGTCATTCAGGGTATCTGGAATGGAACTTCTTTATTAGCTTAGTGGCTCTAACATTATTCGCTACTACCCATTGTGCCTCTGCAGTTAGATATCCTTTCCACCTTATTCGATATTGCAGTTTTCCTCTACACTATCTAGAATCCAAAGTTTCTTCAGTTTTGTAATGCCTCTTTCCCTCAACTAGAATTGGGAATGGTGGTTTCTCTACTGGCCTCATTCTTGAACCTTGAACAGGCTTTAATAAGCTACAATGAAACACTGGGTAAATCCATTTCAAACCACTTGGCAATTGCAGTTTTACAGTAACTGGATTGATGATTCTTGTGATAATAAAAGGATCTATATAGTTAGGACCAGGTTTTTTACAAGGTATTTTAAGATTCAAATATTTCGTGGACAAATATACCTTGTCTCCCACTTTAAACTCTTTTTGAGTTCTTTTCCTATCTGCCTGGGTTTTTTTTACTTTTGTGTGCTTTAGCCACTTTAAAAGGGGTAAATCCTGTGCTGCTGTCCAATTATTTTGTTGATAATTTACATAGCATCTTATATATTGTTCTAGCGTTGTGTTCAAACTGAGCTCTGGGGACGATCCTATTGAGCGGATGAACTCTATCCAAAATTTTGTGGTGAATTGCACCCCTCGTTCTGAAATAATTCTTTTGGGGACTCCATGCAGTCTATAAATATGCTGTACAAACATCTTGGCCAAGCTTTTAGCTGAGGGGAGCTTTGGACAAGCTACAAAGTGTGCTCGTTTTCAGAATAAGTCAACTACTGTCCATATTACAGTATTTCCAGCACTCTCAGGAAATTCGACAAAGAAATCCGTTGCTATTTCTTCCCATAGTCTCCTAGGTTAGCCACTGGATGTAATAAACATCCCAGGTAATCACTTCATGGAAGCACAAACTGAGCAACTAGCAACATATTCTTTTATATCCCTTTCCATTTGTGGCCACCAAAACTGTCTTTTCAAAAGATGAAGTGCTTTTACAATTCCAAAATGACCAGCTGATTTTGTATCATGTGCTCTAACACTAGTGTCCTTTCACTACTTCAGGAGGTACAGTTTTCATGCCATATCTTGTTTTATCATTAAATCATCTTTATGGTTCTGAAACCAAGTATCTTGTTCCAAAATCTCTTTAAACTTCTGCCTCAGTGAATCTGACTCTAACCTGGGGTTTTCCCCTGTGAGGAACCCATTACGCTGGTACTGCAAGCTGACTGGAAGGAATTATAGAATTTACCACTTCTTCCTTGGTACTCTTATACTGGAATACATGAAAGAGCATCAGCCCCAAAAAATTTTCCCTTCCGGGTATGTATCCCTAAGATGCTTTTTCATGAGGCAGCTAGACTTTTTTTGTTTTTTCCTTTGAAGACGTTTTGCTTCTCAGCCAAGACGTTTCTTCAGCTCTGACTGGATAATGGTGAATGAAAGGATTTATATTCTTTGCAGACAGCTCTTCATTTGCATTCTTTTAACAAGTTGTTAATGCTACCTGGAAGCCTATCTACAGTATGTCTTCAGGGTCACCTGAGTAGTGCAAATGGGTGTGGAGCCTTCTTGGAACTGTTGAAAGGACTGTGTTGTAGACTGTATCTTTGGGATAACTATGACCTGGATGACTGAGAATCTCCATAGAAACTCCTGGTATGCAACATAGATTAAAATTAAATTAACTGAAATATTGAGCCTATCTTACTTGTTTAGGAGACAATTTTCCTGGGGTCTTTAAAGCCTCTAAATTCTTATGATCCATCCACATTTCAAATGGGATTGTAGAGTAGAATTGTAGATTGTAGAGCAGAATCATAGAGGTTTCATTTCTCCATCTAAACAATTTTAAAGCAACACCTCCCCGCCCCTTACTCTAATGGCAGGTTGAAATGAAGAGGCACATAGTTGGCAAAGTTTCATTCTTGTGCAGACTATGAAAAACATAAATCAGAGAAAAAATTGGGAGATCTTTAGGAGCAACTCTACTTGACGATTGTAGAAGGAAAAAATAATGTAGGGATATCACAGATGTTGAAAATTGCAATATTTGTGAGATTTTGTAACAAATATCTATCATGGGAAAAAGTTTATAACATAGCTGAATCCAAAAATATTCAATATTCCAAATTTATTTGTACTTCTTACTGGTATCAAAGACCAGAAAGATTAGGCTACAATAGTAAATTATATCTCTATATTACAATGAAAATTCTGCTAATAAAGACTGGAAATTTAGATGTTTTAAAAAATAAAATGTGGCGGCTATGCTGATCTTGGAAAGATGCTCTGGTGTGCACTAGATCTGTACTACTTCATGGATATGCTCATGTTTTAGTTCAGGCCTATATCACTAGAATCAAAAGAGATACAATGCAAATGCAAATGCGAATTCACAATGTAAATCAGATCCAAAATGGCGGCAGCATAGGAAGCACTATTGGATCGCAGGGAGAGAAGTAACAAACTAAGTAGGAAGGTACTAGGAAGGGGGGGAAAGGGAGGAAAAAGAAGCAGAAAGTTAGATAAGTAAGATAGAAAGGATAAAGGAAAAGAAGAAATTGGGGCAAGGAGGAAAAGACCATCAAACAGGAGTGCAGTGAATGAATGGCTGCACGTGGAGTTGGAGGCAGCTGGCAACAGAGAATGAGAGACCCAGCTCCAGAGCACAGCTAAGCAGCCCAACACTGGGAGAAAAAAGCAACAGAGAGCAGCGAACCAGCATCTGAACAGCAGACAAGGAGGGAGATTGTTGGAAGCAGCGAACCGGTGGATCTCACCATTCACTCAGGAATTGCCTAGGCCCACACTCCAATCAAGGCAGCCCTGATTGAGGGGGCAGCCAGGCAGCCTGAACCAGGGCCCAGCAAAGCAGAGACAGCCCGACTCCCACAGCCCTCTCCCTGCCTCCTTTCAGCCCCATAGCCCAGGGGAGACTTGCCTCAGGGTAGGACTGGATCAGCATTCCCTCCCTGGCGAGATCAGCATCCCCTCCCCCACCTTCTGCTAGCCTGGCCTGGCAGAGGACAAAAGGCCTACAGCAATCCCTCAGCTGTGAGGAATTGGAGGCAGCAAAACCTGAGGGGGGAAGGGGAGAAACACATCAGCAACAGCAACAGAGAAGCTTTGAGCCAGCGACCTCTCTGATTTCTCAAGCTGAGTGGCCGGCTGAGAGGAGCAGACCAGACAGAGCAGCTGAGCCGACTGGAAACCTGAATGGAGGCCTGACCAGAGCAGAGACGAGCACTAAAGACAGAAGGGAGCCGACAGAGAAAACAACAAGAGGCCAGAGCAGCAAGCAACAGAAGTGAAGGCAACAATCAAATTTGAGGTCCCAATAGAAAGGGAGGGAAGACCCCCAGTAAAGAATAAAAAGGAATTGGAACTCAAAAACTTAAAAAAAAATAGAAGGAAGAAAAGGATGAATAAAACTAACACAATAATAAGGTTAAATAAATAACAAGGTAGCAAAAACAGGCAGAAAAAAGGATAGAAAAATAAGCAAATGTCGTGGTTCCGACAGATGAAACTCTTCAAAGAACTCTGAGGCATTGTTTACCTTAAAGAATCTTTATTGGACTAGCATAGCTTCAGCACTAACATAGTTGAAGCCAAAATCTGAAATCCCCTCCCCTGAATACATAGTATCAAAGCACAATTCCCTTCTCTAATTTACAGTCATAAATCACATTCTCCAATTAGTTTGAAATGCAGACTTTCCTTCCATTACTCCATCCCGTCATCTCTTATCTCAAAAGCCATGAATTCACACAGTATTACAATATTGTTATGTCTAACTAACTCCCATCACATTCCTCCTCCCCCCCCAGTATCATCTAATTCTAAGAGTTAAGCATACAAAAGAAAAAGGCTGCATCTCCATATATTGTCAAAGCAAGAACATCTAATGTTAGCAGCATTGACAGCATAATTATCCAGAACAGAGAAACTAGAAACAAGGCTAACAGCAAAGCACATCCACCAACCAAAAAGAGGGATTTTCAAACAATAAACTCATTGAATAGGTGACTGATACTATTTATGGTATGCAATACATGTTCCATGTATGCGTTCATGCCCAAAGAACACCCAAACTATACATGCATTAGTTGCAAATTATGTGAACTACTACAGGAAAAAGTTAGGAACTTAGAGGCAATTCTAGCCAAACCCCAACGTACAAAAGAAAGCTCCACCCAAACTGAACCAAATAATGAACAAATAACTTCCGGAGGATTTGACCCTACTGATAAACCCTTGGAGGAAGACAAATGGAGGTATGTCACACAAAGAAGGAAACACAATACTCAAAGACAGAAGTAGCATACAACTAACAAACCCCCTCTGTCCAATCCAATCCAACCCAACCCAACCAGAAGCAGCCCCATTAAAACTGAGCAATCGATTTCTTCCCTTAGATGGAAACACACAGACTCATAACCTCCCCCTCAAAGACAACATGCAGACACCTAGTAAAGAAACAACTTCAAATATCCCTTAAAAAGTCACCTCAAATATCCCTTTAAAAGCTACATCAACAAACACACCTGAGATAAACAGAAAAGCACCCCAGACTGCAGCCCCCAAAACAGGAAGGCTAGTGTTGGTAACGCCTGGAGACTAAAACATATGAAGAACAGCTACGGGACTTGGATTTGGCTAGTCTAAAGAAAATAAGAAATAGGGGAGACATGATAGCAATATTCCAGTATCTGAGGGGCTGCCACAAGGAAGAGGGGGTCACATTGTTCACCAGAGCACCAGAGGGAAGGACAATAAATAATGGTTGGAAACTGACCAAAGAGAGAAGCAACCTGGAATTAAGAAAAAACTTCCTGACAGTGAGCACCATCAACCAGTGGAACAGCTTGCCTCCAGAAATTGTGGGCACTCCATCACTGGAGATTTTTAAGAAGAGACTAGACAATCACCTGTCTGAGATGTTATAGGTCAGTGATGGTAAACCGTTTAGAGACCGAGTGCCCAAAACCCGAGCCTGTCCTGCCCCCCACTTTGCCCCCTGGCCCACCCCACTCCATCCCTGCACCTCGCGCCCGCCCACAGGGCTACCCACCACCTCCACAGCCTGCCGCAGATCACCCAGGTGGCCCAGCAGCACCATGGCAGCCTTCCTCCGCCTGTACCCTGTAGCATCAACTGCGCGCAACAGGGTGTGACGGCAGAGTCTTGTACCCGCTGCCCAGCTGCCATGTCCTTGGCCACACTCGGGGGCGACTCTCCTCTGGGGGGCTGTTAATGAGGAGAGGCGGGGCTGGAGCAACAGCGCGGGTGCCCACAGAGAGGGCTCTGAGTGCTGCCTCTGGCACACATGCCATAGGTTCGCCACCACTGGTATAGGTTCTCCTGCTTGAGCTGGAGGCTGGACTAGAAGACCTCCAAGGTCCCTTCCAGCTCTATTCTATTCAAATTACAAAGCTTCAGAATCAAAACTTCAATGCAATGAATGGACAATGCAGAATGTGATATCCTACTATCACAGACTGCAGAGGATGAAATAAAATGAATTATGTACTTTTAATCCTAAATATCAGTGGCTTTATATTCCATGTATGCTGAAAAAGATCTAATGGATAGTCTATTCTCATCTTAAATATAATGTAAAACATAAAAGAACAAATGTTTGATGCTCAAGGCCAAATAAAATTATTATGACAACTTTTATAAACCAAACTGAGTTTTCAAACAATGGAAACAAACAGAAAGGGAAGGTGGATGGCGAAAGAACAAATTGGATTATACTGAAAATTTAGGCAAACAACTCTGTGCAAATAATACATCAACTAGAATTATTACTTGTTTGCTTTTAGCACATTATCAAATATTTTCACAAACCACATAAAAGTTTCAAAGCACTTTTGGAATGTGTTTAATAATTCACAAATTTGTTCCCTCTGGCTAACTAGTTTTAAAATATTATTTACTTCTTTGTTGTTGCACATTTTATTTAACAAATGTTGTTTGATTAGACTGAGGAGTGTTACATAAACACATTAGCTTGGGAAACTACAGGGCCATCCAAATAACTGCAAACTCACATAAAAATACATGAACAGAGAGAACACAAATGAGAAATTACAACAGCCAAGCAAATACCATTCTAGTTCATGGGCATAACTATCAAAATGTACACAGGATAACATGTTTGTGAAAAAAAAGTCTGCAAAAAGATCTAATTCCTTTTTCTATATATCTATAAGATTAGCAAGTGATTTATTTCCACAAAGACTACATTAAATATCAATGCCAAAATAAGGTTTAATATTCTTTTAAGTTTTTTGTTTGATGCCCATTATCTTCCTTTTTTGTGAGATCAGATACTTATATTTCCATTTGAGGTTAATCAAATCCTAAAGTATGGTTGATTTTAGGTGTGCTTAAAATTAACCAGTTTCATAAAGCGCAATTTAGTTGGCTTCTATCAAACATAAATTCAACATAGGTTCAGATATGAAAATCAATAATAATAATAAACATTATTCAACTTCTCCTTGTTATCATGCTGGAAAAGGCGGGGAATGGAAATACAGTTTATTCCTCTAAAATATAGCTATAGTTAATGTTATGTGTAAAAGCCTCTTTTGTACTGGAAATTTTTAAAATGAAAATGATGATAGCCTTATCCTGCAGAGTCCAAATTAACTATAATCTTGACTCTTTCTATTTATTCCTACCACTGAATCTTTAATCCTCTGGTTATCATGGTTCTCATTCTTAATACTTACACAATAAATGGCTGGATTTAAAGAATAAGTTAAACAATAAGGCTGTCCAATGTTCCAGATTTGAAATGAGGAACAGCATTCAGAGCATGCAAGAGTGTGCCTCCTTAAATCAAATGCACCTGTTCCTAGGATCTTACATCAGAAGATATGGCAAAAGATGCTGCATCTTTAAACAGTTTCTGATAGATGTTATGAGATCACATGCATATATTCAAATCAGCACACTGCACAACTCCTCTGAATAGGGTTTTTTTTTAGTGGGAGGGGAATTTGAGTCAGTCTTGATTCCTGATGACTGCCTGCATGAGTCCCTACAGTTATCTTGGCAATAATTTGGAACTAATTTGGCACTGTCTGCTTCTTAGGGCTGACAAAGAGTGACTGATGCAAGGCCATCCAATTGGCTTCATGGCTATAGTAGGAGTAGAACTCACAGTCTCCTGGTTTCCAGTTTGGTCCACTAACCACTACATCAAACTGTATCTCTGTCAGAGCTGCCATCATACTCTTGAACTTCGCCCTCACTAGCTGTCAGTCTGCCATGAGCTGGGGGAGAGACTTCATCTCAAGGTCAAAGACTGGGAATGGAATGCAACAGCTCACCAACCAGCCTGCCATTGAAGAGACTGTTCCCAAAACAATTTATTCAAATGACATTTGATCAGGGAAAGTTAACCAGGAAATTCTAGTGCACAAACTTCAGTTCTGACTTTACTGTAATCCAGTTGGCTTTCAGTAAAAGCACACCTTTCTCTACAAATGGAGTCGAAGGTCTATCTGGGCTAAAGGATCAAGTCAGGCAAGTCTGATAATCTTCTACTGAATAGTAGCCTTAATGAAACATAATTGTGATAGTCTTATGCAATGCCATGTCCAAACAAATAAAGTTATATTGTAACTTAATATGATGCTATGGTGTATACAATTCATTAAGAAAATGGTACTGCATTTTAGCCTAATCCAGAGTATTGTGCAGACTTACTTTTTAACTAAATTCGCCAAGAACAGCTATTTTTCATCTCATAACATTTACTGAAGTTTGGTTCCTTATGTAAGTATGAACTACTCTAAATATTCTGGAGATGATATTACTTATGATTACTTGTCATATAACTATGTTTTATTTTCAATATTAGTTGTTAATAGCAGTGAAAAAACAGAGAAGGGGATATTATCCTCTGTAATGAAGTCTCCCAATTATATATGCAATACTATCAGCAAATGAATTCAGAATTAGATAGGAGCAAGCATAAATTAAAATTTAAGTTAAACCATTTGCAGAATAAACTGGGAAGAACAATGGCAGATGCAGGCATGAAGCTATAAAGGGAACATTACACCCTTTTGATATCTTGGGACAGAGATGTGGGAGACATGCTAAGCAACATAAGTTGTAAGAGTGAGTCAATGTCTGAAAGCAAGGCAAAGACTTTTAATTTTTATTTCTTTATACCAGGGGTGTCAAACTCAATTTCACTGAGGGCTGCATCAGCATTATGGTTGCTCTCAGTGGTCCAATTGCTGTTCCTTTCTCGTCCTCAGGCTTGTCCCACCGACATCTCTCCTTTCCTCTGTATCAGCTTTTCTCTCTCCTCACTCCTCCTCCTTCCCACCAAAACCCCTCCTTTTATATCCTCTCCTCTCCCATGTGTTCACTCACTGCCTGGTTGGTCTTTTCACGCAGCGCTCATCAGCTGGAGCTGCATGCACTGATTCTGGGGTCTCCACCAAGCTCTGCCAGCCCCACTGACTCTCCCAGGCCTCTCTGGTGCTGTCATCGCTTCAGCTCACCCCCCCCCCCCCACTACATACTCAATCGCTTCCTCCTACTAGTTTGCTTGTGGACCAGATTTAAATACATCACGGACCGGATCTGGCCCATGAGCCTTGAGTTTGACATGTCTGCTTTACATGAATATTCTGCAGAAGGGTATACTGCAATGACAAAGTGACTGAAACTCTGCCCAAGAAATGTTTTTTGGTATTCTGAAGCTTTGGCAGAGCAAGAATTCACTGGGTAAGTAAGTAAAGGTTAAATTCTAAGTGATCTTCGGTGCATGTTATCACTGTTCAAATAATTCAGGCATACTGACAACATACTGATAAATTATGCAAGCGTAATAGCCTCTATGAAAATTCTAAGTATGATGAATTACCAACAAACTGAACACTTCCATCTGGGTAAGAATGTCATTATTCTGTAGTACGATGTACCATCAAAAGACCAAGTACTGACTTTTCCAGCACTACTACTCCCTTTCATTTTCTCTGCTCAAAGAAAGATAAAAGAATTACATTTATCAACTTGTTTGCAATTCATCAGGACCCCCCAAAAAACCCACCCAGATAAATGTTGCATTTTGTATTGTATTTCAACTCATGTCACTTACAGAAATAAATGTGTTCCTACAATTGTACCAGGTGCTGTCTTACTTCCAAGTCTTAATCCAAATAGATTTTTAATGTGCATAACTCTATAGAACAGGGGTGTCAAACTCAATTTCATTGAGGGCCGCATCAGCATTGCGGTTTCCCTCGGGGGGCCAGGTGGGTGTGGCCTACTGGGTGGGCATGGAGTGGGTGTGGTCTACTGGGTGGGCGTGGGGTGGGTGTGGTCTACTGGGTGGGCGTGGCCAGCTCTACATCGTTTGCGTCAAGGGTCCCTGTGGGTCCCTGGCCAGGAATGGGACAAATCTGAGGGTCTCTGGCAGAAGGGGGTGGGGCCAGGGCAAGTGCCAAGACATGGTCCACTGGAGGAGCCTCAGGCCATGCGGGGGGGCTGGATGGTGGTGCAGGCTGTCCGGAGCTCTAGGCAGCAGAGGTCAAATGCCCAGCCTGGCCCTCAAGCACCCGCAGCACCAAGCCCAGCCCCACTTCCCCAAGGGGGTGCCCAGCTGCACTTACCTCCTCCTCAAGGCTACTGCTGCTGTCCTTGCTCTCCTTAGCCAGGTTGCTCATGATGGGTATGAGGACAAAGTCAGAGGGAGGCCCATTCCCTGTCCAGGGGAGGAGACCCAGCTTTGTATCCAAAGCCTCCTTAGCAATAGGATGGGAGACCCCCAGGATAGGCCAGGAGGAGGGGGCAAGGGGATGGTGAAAGGGCAGCAGGGCAGGACTAAGGCAGGACTTCCCTCAGACCATACCTCTCCTTCTTTCCTTCTTTCCTTCTTTCCTTCCTTCCTTCCTTCCTAAGTACAGAGTGGTGGGAAAATATTTAAGTTGAGGGAGGGAGAAAAACAGGCAAGAAATGCAACTGGAGGGGTGTCATCCTTCATGAGGAATGAAGAAATGCACCATCGCCTGGAAGTGGCCAGCACATGGCCCTCACCTACTTCACATATCTGGCTTGGTGGGCTCTGGGGGAGGGGATGCCATGAGCAGTGTGAGAGTCAACGTTACCTGTGCAATGCCGCCCAGCCCCCAGCCTGCTGGATGGAAGACTGACTAGAGATGCTTGGGTGAATCAGAGACTTGCAGGCTGCACGCGTTAGGACAAGCAAACACTGTCCATAAAAAAAGCTTCTGTTTAAGAATAATCAGCACAATTACAGAAAGATTCAGTTGTGTTATTCATTCTAACAACATGTCACTATTTTATAAGTGCTGGCAATTGAAAGATAAGAAAAAGAAGAACAATTAAAAATTACTTAAAAGGGTGTCCTGAGGCATATAATTCTTCCTTTGCATTCTCAACTCAGCCAAGTTAACTTGCAGGCTTGTTTACTGCTAGTGTTAGTATAATCAACATTTTACACCTCAAGGGACTGTAGCCATATGCATTTGTCTATATTCTTCACATATATGCAAAAAAGTATGGCATAGTTCTAGGATAAGATTTTGATTTGATTCTTTGTGTGTGTGTATGTTGTAAGCACCATTCCTAAGAGAAAATAAGCCATGTCTCCTGCTTATACAGATAATGAGGTCCATCTGTTTTTTCTCCATATTATGCATCTGAACATTTCATTTACGTTCTTCTCTCTCCCACACAGCATGAGCATGATCTACCTTCCCCTTTCCCCTTCCCCAATATTTCTAGCAGAATACTGGTTTTGTTTCCTTGGTGAAAATGGTCACTAGTAATTTAGCAAATATGAATATACTTGTCCCTAAATCATGACAGAAGCATATGTCTGAAAGGAGTTTGAAATGGACAGAGGGAAGATCATCTCCAAACAAAGGCATCGTGCAGTTGACTATGTTTGTTTACCCAAGTAACAGAGAATTATGTCACTTTTCTTACAGAGGGAATAAAACGTAACAGCTTTGAAGAGGTAGTCACTTAAATATGGAGCTTGTCACCACTTGTATTTTTGCCATAATGAAAAACATGTGGAAAATCCCTTGCAACCAGCTCTGTGCAAAGCAGATTCTTCTCTAGTATGTATTTGTGTCTCTGTATGTTTCTTGAAAGAAAACATTAAAACAAACTTTCACACACCTTCTTGCTGCTGACAGTGCAGTCCATAAAAATCTCAGTAATTTGGAAATAGTATGCACATTTCCAACTACAAAAAAAATCATTCAAAACTAATTGGTAACCATATGTGAGATGATAATGTTGTAATTTAGGGTCCAGATTGCCAATAACTGTACTTCTACCAAATTCTTCTTCAGAATCTCATAATACTACTGAATATGAAACATCAACTGTACATTAATATAATGATATATTAGTTATCCGATTATTCATTCTTTTATCATCCGATTATTCATTCTTTTATCATGCAACCAAAGATTGGCTTTGTTTTAGTGGTACCAGCTGCCATGAAACAATGCACATTGAAAAACATATTTCAGAATAGAATTCATATAAAGGAATGTTTAAGCTAGAAACTGCATTTCAGCATCCAAGTTTTTTACTGTTGTACAAATAGACAGAGAGACAGAGGAGAGACTAATAAAACAGGAAAGCAATGGCATATATGCCTTTTCTACAATCTTCAACAAAGGCTCATAGAGAATTTCAGAAGCAATGTAACTGATACCCAGAATGGCCTTTCTTTTCTGTTTATATGACATTCTCATTGTTTTTTAACAATCTCAAAGTTTTAATCAGAGAAGCAATCAATTTTGTCTAGCTTAAGTTAAAAGAATTCTAAAAGTATTCAAAATGTACAAATGGATACTACAATTTTTACTAAGACAGCATAGAATATTATTGTCTTATATTTATTTTGCTAAGTTTGAAACCTACAGACTTTGTGAATTTTAAAAACTCTGAACCAGTTCTTTTGATTATATGCTAATTGTTTTTAATATAGTTTCCCTTTAAATGTAAATATCCTTGGAACCTAATGCTTATAATTTGAGAAATCTAACAAAGAACAAGGGATTTTGAACACCAATTCAACAATCATTAATAACAAAAACTATGCAAAGGGAAATATGTTAAAAAATAAAATGAGAACACAAAAATTAGCAAAACTAAATGAAATTCAGCTTTAGTTGGAGAAACAATGAATTTTGCCTTGTTTGCAAAAAGAACAAACAATTGATTGTAGCTTTGGTATTAAATAGCAAAGAAGAATAAAACCTTTAATTATCCACTAACATGTTGATGTTAGTATTTTAATTTCAAGACAGAAGACATATCCAGAGATTGGGTATATGTGAAGAAAATGAACAGTAAGCTGACAGAAATAAATGAAAGATCACCTGAAAATGGAGCTGCTGCCACTTACTATTCTCTGCCAATCACCCTAAATGTACATGAAATACTCTCCGAATAATTCTTAATTCCTGAATTCTAAGTTTTGAAGGAAATCTGAAATTTCTTTTTATTAAAAAAAAAATAAATTAGATAAGTTGTGCAATCAGCATTGTTGAAAAATATAGTAAAGATGATAGAATGAAAACTGGTGGATTTAGTTTTGGAGATTATATTCATATTAATGATGGTTGCTTTTTTATACTGTATTAAAATATTGCAACAAATACTATATTTAATCTTATCCCATGTATCATTGTAGCAATTAGACCTATAATTGTCACAGATAAATGAATAGACCAATCAATAATACATACATAGAAGTGGAAAACCTATTCTCCAAATGGATATCCCGGTGTAACAAAATAGGAAGGAAGGAAGGAAGGAAGGAAGGAAGGAAGGAAGGAAGGAAGGAAGGAAGGAAGGAAGGAAGGAAGGAAGGAAGGAAAGCAGGCTCGTTTTTAGGGAAACAAATAGAAATCTGCCAAAATCCTTCCACAATGCAAATTTCGTGTAGGTTCTCATTTGTTTCTAATGTTTTCCTGTCTGAATCTTAATCAAATCTGCAGTACCAGAGAACTCACCTTTTTCCTTTGTATTACAGTCCCACAGGAATTTGAAGAATCCAATGCATATGAAGTCATGCTTATGTTTTACCCTATAAATTGCCAGGAGATGGAAACGTGCTTTTAAATTTTGTAGACTTTAATTTAAGGCCGCTCATTTAATAACAGTCAACAAAATATTTGCATTTTTGAAATGCTATACTAGAGCAATCTTAGAGGATATTGCTGTAAAAAAGCTGAGATTTGACTTGGTTTAATAAAACAATAAAAGAAATCACTAAAATCTATTAAGTTCATATTGCAAGATGGATTCCTTCCTTTTTTGTTCTGTTATCATCTTCATGGATTATCTTCTTTTGGTTCCACTGAGAACTGTTCTCTAACCCCTCAACAGATTGTTCTTTTATTCATAATGCATTGTTCCATTCAATTTATAGTCAGATTCTCCAAAATATTTGAGAAGCTTCCAGAGGGTTTTTTTTTTCCAGAGGGAAGTAACAACTCAGCATCTTGGACAAGTTGACATTAATTATGCTTTCCTATGGTTAAGCATAGAACAATAGGAATGTTCAGGAGAAATATTTCATGAACAGTCTATAAAATTACAGCTAGGGTAGGGCAGTTCAAAGCACTATTATTGCCACGGATACTAGAATATGTAGTGGAACATGGGAGTAATGAAAAGAAAAGATGCAATTAAGGCTGCAAAGAATGGAATGTTCAACCAGGTCCTTAAGAGAATATTAATAGAACTTTCTTCTCTCTTGCCCAATCAAATTTGTGAACTACAGCCTCCAATGGAAAAGGACTTGTAAGTGCAAGCCCTCTCTATGAAGAAAAGATTGAGTATATTCCTCTTTAGTATTTGTTTGCTCAAGTGTCATGTGCTAGGAGGTTTTCATCGTCCAACAAAACTGCATTCATCCACTTGGCACCAAGTAGATTTTCAAAACCCTTTTATATTATTCTAATTACTTACAGAAAGAAATTAAAATATGGCCTTCCAAATTTTTTCTTCTAAAATGAAATAAACTGAAGTTTTCCATGTAGACGAGGGGATAGATGGGGAACTCATCAAATTTGCAGACGATACCAAGCTTGCAGGAATAGCCAACACTCAAGAAGACAGGCTTAGGATACAGGAGGATCTGGACAGACTTGAACACTGGGCGCTATCTAACAAAATGAAATTCAATGGTGAAAAAAGTAAGGTTCTACATTTAGGCAAGAAAAACCAAATGTACAGGTATAGTATAGGGAGTACCTTGCTCAATAGTAGTAACTGCGAGAGGGACCTCGGAGTCCTAGTGGACAATCATTTAAATATGAGCCAGCAGTGTGCTGCAGCTGCCAAAAAAGCCAACAAGGTGCTAGGCTGCATTAACAGAGGGATAGAATCAAGATCACGTGAAGTATTAATACCACTTTACAATGCCTTGGTAAGGCCACACTTGGAATACTGCATCCAGTTTTGGTCACCACGATGTAAAAAAGATGTTGAGACTCTAGAAAGAGTACAGAGAAGAGCAATAAAGATGATTAGGGGACTGGAGGCTAAAACATATAAGGAACGGTTGCTGGAATTGGGTATGTCTAGTTTAACAAAGAGAAGGACGAAGGGGAACATGATAGCCCCCAATATCTCAGGGGCTGCCACAAAGAAGAGAGAGTCAAGCTATTTTCCAAAGCACCTGAAGGCAGGACAAGGAGCAATGGGTGGAAGCTAACCAAAGAGAGAAGCAATCTAGAACTAAGGAGAAACTTCCTGACAGTTAGAACAATTAACCAGTGGAACAACCTTCCTCCAGAAGCAGTGAATGCACCAACACTGGAAGTTTTTAAGAAGAAACTGGACAGCCATTTGTCCGAAATGGTATAGGGTTTCCTGCCTGAGCAGGGGGTTGGACTAGATGACCCTTCCAACTTTATCATCATCATCATCATCATCATCATGATGTTGCATTGAAACAAAGTTAATGTGACATAGGGATGATAAACAAAACATGAAATACTAAGAGCACATTATGGCACTTTTGTTTCAGTAGGGCAAAGTACTATATCCATGGCCTCTTTTCTGCATTTCTTTCCCTTTAACTGTGGCCAAGTTGGATAACATAAACCATTGCTAGTAGAAAAATATCACATTTACCAACAGCCTTGTGAGGAAGAGCAGCAGAATCTATTGTATCAGCATCTTTCAGCAATGTTACAGCCAATTTTAGAAAGGCTCAGTTGTTGGGTAACGTCAACAGCTATTTACAATTGTTAGATAAAAATACAAAAAATATTATGAAGTGGTTAATAAAGAAGGGCTATCTAGCAGAGGAACCTTCTGTCTATAAATAATAATGTAACCTTTTATCCTTCTATCAGAAATTCTGGAATAGATATCAGAAGTTACTGAATACTTAAAATCATAGGATATTGCACAAATGCATCCCAGTCTCCCAAATTAAAATAAAGGTACATTATTTTTTAATATGTACATTGCACCCAAAACCCTTTGAAAAAAATATGCATTCCCTCTTTTAATTATTTTATATGCTTGCTTTTTTAAAATGTCTTTATTCAAGATACATACTAAAAAATCATCAGGAAAATTTTTATTGCACAAAACATTAAAAATGAATTTCAATGGCAATGTCCACAATGTATCACTGCTTTCAATAGAATGACAGAAACATCATCATGTTGCTCTGCCACAAGCTCTGCCCTTTTGGAGCATGTGAATTACAAGGCAGATAGAAAAAGAATAGGGTTTACACTGTGATGCCACAATTTTTTTTTGAATCATTCTGTCCTCCTTCCCCTGCTTTTTCCCACTGCTAGATTTCAAAGTCCTACACCAAGAAATCAGTTCTGCTGACTTAGGCTGAAACTCCATTGATAAAGTTCCCGTATTCTCATTTACATATCAATCTGTTATGTTAGCAAAACATTAAATTCAACATAAGCTTTTTTCTTAAGGAAGACTTCAGCTGAATTCATCCTTGGGGACAAACAACATGGTTTTCAACCTACAAAGGCTGTATTCTCACAATACACTAAATCAAATCCAAACAAAGGACATTAGTTCTTTTAGCCTTTTTAAGAGGCAAATTTAAGTTTGCTGTATTATAAAAAGTAGTAGAATGAGTAGATCATCATTGCAAATTCTCAGTATTTGTAGAGCACTATGGCAAAAACATACTTATAAATATATCTCTCCCATGAATATGACAATGAACACACACACATCCCCAAAAAATGTTTGTATGCCATTAGGAATTTCTTTATTCATCTACAGTTCCTTCCTTCCCTCCTTCTCAATGCATTAAAATGAAATTAAAACCAGGCAAAATGAAACACAGTTAAAAGTTTGGCAAAAATATACATATTTTTATCATTTATTTGCACATTGGGAAAAGGACCAATACTGTTCTGGAAAAGCAACCTGTCATCCATGAGATTTAGTTACCTGAAATGGAATGGGGGGTGTAAGGCACTTTAGGACACTGTCTTTCATTGCCCTGCAAACTCCAAAACCAGAGAACAGATTAGGGTAGATGACTATGTTTATGCAAATACCAAGTATCCTGAAATATACAGCTGGACTATAATGAAATAATTTATACATTTGCAGGGATTGGTAAAAATATATGACAAAATAGAGCATATGCTGTTCACACAGTTCAAAAGTGTTCAATGAAGTTCAATGAATTTTAGCTACAATGAGTTTCTCCCTCCCATTTTGTCAGATTGTTTTACCCACAATTGCCATTATAAGAACTAAATGTTATTTAAAACAGCTGCAATGCTTTTTCCAAATTTCCTGTATTGTGAAATGACAGCAGTATCTGGTCTGGTGAAATCCACCCAACATTGTCTCCTAGTAAACTTGTAAAGAAATAAACCATCCCCATATGTTTTAGTCAGTGTTTGTTTTTCCATCAGCTGCCTATGAGAGGTAGGCAATCTTTGCACAATGAAAGTGAGAGTGTCTGTATTTAGCTGCAGTATACTGCAACAGCATAACTGACTCTATTGTAAGAAGAGGAGGATCATGATGGCAAACTCTTTCTCAAAGAATCAGTTTGCCCCCCTTTAAAAAATGACAAAGTAACACATGAAACAGAGCAACATATTTTCTTCAATATAAGTTGCTTGTTAATGCCATGCCTTTGATTCACAGTTAAGAAGATTTCAATTTATTTGACCACAGAATGAATTTTTCCTTTTTATATTTTGAAGAGAGTTTATGAACCAAAGGAATTAGTGATTATTATACTACGAACCAAGTATTTTAAGCTTGCACAGCATGGCAGCTGAGTGCTATGACTCTAAATCATTTCAGGTGTTTTTAAGTGACATCATTTAGGCAAGAAAAACCAAATGTACAGGTATAGTATAGGGGGTACCTTGCTCAATAGTAGTAACTGCGAGAGGGACCTCGGAGTCCTAGTGGACAATCATTTAAATATGAGCCAGCAATGTGCTGCAGCTGCCAAAAAAGCCAACACAGTGCTAGGCTGCATTAACAGAGGGATAGAATCAAAATCACGTGAAGTATTAATACCACTTTACAATGCCTTGGTAAGGCCACACTTGGAATACTGCATCGAGTTTTAGTCACCACGATGTAAAAAAGATGTTGAGACTCTAGAAAGAGTACAGAGAAGAGCAACAAAGATGATTAGGGGACTGGAGGCTAAAACATATAAGGAACGGTTGCTGGAATTGGGTATGCCTAGTTTAATGAAGAGAAGGACGAGGGGGGACATGATAGCAGTCTTCCAATATCTTAGGGGCTGCCACAAAGAAGAGGGAGTCAAGCTATTCTCCAAAGCGCCTGAAGGCAGGACAAGAAGCAACGGGTGGAAACTAACCAAAGAGAGAAGCAACCTAGAACTAAGGAGAAACTTCCTGACAGTTAGAACAATTAACCAGTGGAACAACCTGCCTCCAGAAGCGGTAAATGAGCCAACACTGGAAGTTTTTAAGAAGAAACTGGACAGCCATTTGTCCGAAATGGTATAGGGTTTCCTGCCTGAGCAGGAGGTTGGACTAGATGACCTCCGAGGTCCCTTCCAACTTTATCATTATTATTATTATAGATTAATTACTAGGTATTTGAAAGACTGTGTGAAGAAAAGGTAGTTGAAGGAGCCAATGGGCTTAAGTGAACCATCTGTTATGTATATTAAAGCAGAAAACACATGCATATCACGAAGAGAATATTTCCCAGAGTTCAAATTTCAAACTATGCCACAGTGTCTTCTTCTTCTTCTTCTTCTTCTTCTTCTTCTTCTTCTTCTTCTTCTTCTTCTTCTTCTTCTTCTTCTTCTTCTTCTTCTTCTTCTTCTTCTTCTTCTTCTTCTTCTTCTTCTTCCTCTTCTTCTTCCTCTTCCTCTTCTTCACTATCCATTTCATATTGCCATCTGAAAGTAGAACCAAACACTTTTTGTCTCTTAGGTTGAGTTTTGTTGTTGCTATTGCTGTTGTTACAATCAATAGAGCAGGCTCTTCAAGTTAATGGTTCCAGATATTTGACTTCAATTCGAAAAATCCTTATCAATACTGCCAACCTTTATTTTTTTCTCATAATTTTCTAATAAGCTGCATCTTCAGTCTAGTTCTTGTGTGCTAAATTGCTTAAGGAATTGTTAATTTTGACCTGACTGTATATCTTTAAAGAAGCACAGCTGACTCTGGTTCATCCCCATTTCTCAAGTATTATGGAAAACAGAACTCAGACTTCCCATTTTCTGACATGGGAAAATATTAACTTATAAATGGACCTGTATGTGTTCTGTTATCAAAAATGCTAAAAATGAAAGAAAGATAAACCATTATTAGGGAATGTATCTGATTTTCAAACTATTCCTTTTTAATTTTATTATCAAGATATTCATTAAACTCTTAGAAGAACAGAATGATGTATATACAAAACACAAGAGAATCAAGTATACTAAATTTTGTATAAAATCATGTGGGGTTTTCAAATTACTTAGTCTGATTTTAGTAATTGCTTTTATCGCTTTTGCAGTACTTGCAATTATTATTTTTTTCAGGTCACACTACAAGACACTCAGACAACCACTGTCCTCTTTTTTTCCAGTGACTCTGTTTAATAAACTAACATGCATCTGCCCATATCTATGAGTACAGTCAAAATGGGATTGGGAAAATAAAGTTTGCAAAGATGGTAAAGGGAAAAACACATGTACACAAAATGATATTGCTTGCAATTATTCACTATTATTCATTATTAATCAGTGAAAAAGAAGCTAATAATAATAAATGGTTTGTAAAGAATAAATAAATCCACTAAAGAGTACAAGTGAAAACTACTGTCTAGAATCAATAAAGGAAATCAATATTGTGAACAAAAGGAAGATAGAGAATGGATGGAATTGAAAAGAGTAGGAAAAAAATGCTAAAAAGGAATTACGGTATCTCTTCTAGGGCTATTTTCTCAATCAGCTTTATCTATAAAAACCATCCTGCATGGCTGAATTGTTTCAAAATGTTCAATGTATAGCATAAGTAGGTGACCATCTGGCTTTGTCAAGAAAATAGTGTCTAATTAGAGTCTACACTCATAGATGATTGGTACACATTCTTTATATTGCTTGGCTTCACACACTATTATGAACCCTAAACTCTAATTAATAAAGCACAATTCATGTGTTTTATGTAAATGCTACACCCAAATAAATCATTTTATAGCTTAAAATAATATATTTAAGCTTAAACATTGTGTTTCCATAATATGTCAAAGCACAAATTGCCCAATGCATCTTAGCTTAATCTGGTGTATTGTATGAAATAATTATATAAATATTGAACCTTTTTCTCCAACTTTTAAGGTTGGAAAGAAATAGTCAAACTTCTGTTGACTCAAAAAGGAAGGAGAAAAAGGCTTAGGATGAGGCTTGCATATAAATAGGCTTTGATTCTTATGTTTTGCTGTATGCAGATGTTTAACATACATAGTTTCTATCTAAAATAGTTATGTAGCATGTTGAGCTTGTGAAGCTTCAGCTACTAAGAACTAAATGTGAGGCTGAATATCTGGGAAGCAATGATTTATTCTATGGTTGTTGTGTGAAATCTGATAATGGCAAGCAGACAGACATTTGGGGATGTCAACGGCCAAACTATTTCATTAATGCAAAGCATATGCTCTACTATTGAAATACATTTTACTTTTCAGTGAATTGAGCAAAGTCATACCAGACTTTTATCTTTAATTAGCTGCAAATTTTGAAGCAATGCTAGAATGTGCCTAGATGAGAAATTGCTAACCGATTATATTTATAAACCTGTAGTGCTATTCTCTAGCTTAGTCTTGAGAGTGGTGTTCTCCAGGTGTGTCAAGCCTGAAACAACTAGAAAGGAATTCTGGGAATTGCAAACAAAAGTAACAGAAAAATGCCAAGCTGGATATGGTTATTTTATTTTCTCTCTAGTGATTACAGGGGCTATTTCATATTTCTTTGAAGTAGGGTTCATTGTGATTTATGTTTTTTTTTATTGTGTGATTACTGCAAGTAATGCAAATGTATGGAAAACCATAACACCTGGCCAATGTCCTCCTTCTTTTCCATCTCCTGTGTCATCTCTAAATATGTGAAATTAATCTGGGCTATCTCAAAGGTCTCATTAATCACTGATCAAGAATTCTAGTTGAAGGACTAAATCTCTTTTCAATTTTCAAAGACTAAAAATGTTCTTCAAAGTACTGTTGAGGCCTTTAACATATTATCAGGAAAAACAATGTAGGAGAAGGGGAAGGTGAGGAGGAAAGGAGAGCAAGAGCAAGAGCAAGAAAAACTCTTGGCTATGTAAAACAGGTGGAGAAATCCCTGTCTCTGTTTCTTGGCAATGCTGGCTAGGGCCTTTGGGAGTGCTGTAAGTTTTTCTTCTCTGAAAACTTTCTTAAACGTGTTTAATCTTAATTAATTTCATCAGTACTATTTACGACATCTGTTAACAATCTTCCAAAGAAATTAGAATTACATTATATCTCCACAGTGCAAGACATGAAATTTCAAATCAAGCTTGCAGTTGAACACAAGTCCAGCAGTTTCTTCACTATATTCTAGGCCTAAATTAAAATTATGATTTCTCAAAAATAGAAAACTAATAAAATGTATGGATATTTTTCCAAAGTATGAGTCTACCAGCTCTAAAAAACTGTTCAAATTCTACCTATATGATCCAGGTGAAAAATTGAGATTTTTCAAAAGATAATTTAAGATCTCTTATTCAGAGATGTAGAACTCTCATGCAAACTTTGGAAAGCTTCCTGGTAAACTCCTTTTTTTCCTCTTCAAATGCAGCTAATCCAAAATAAGGTATGCTCTCAGAGATGTAGGATAAATATATCAAACACTATTTTAAAAGCATTTAAAAGCCACTTTTAAAGACAGGTATATTATGCAATGGTATTTATTAACTATCCATTCACTTTTTAAAAAGAATATCAAAGAATATTATTTTCCAACTTAAACCTTTTGTTTTGGGAACTATGATAAGCACTTAGTCTATAATTAAAAACATAAACTTAAATGTTTAAAAATATAACAGGAATCCATCACAATAACATCTAAATCCCATTGAATTCCATGAAGAGTACATAACAAGACCTCTTTTCCCAACCACACTTCTTTCAAGATCCTGGACTCTGGCTTTAAGAACAAAAAAAAATTAAAGCTATTAGGAAAGAGTGAACTAGCACAATAAATTATGGACTTAGATAACTGACCTGATGGCAGTAAAGTTAAAAATAATACTATAGATTTCTATGTGTTTGTGCATCTATACAGTTGTATTTATTCATACAAGCATAATCTTTTGTGGCCTTTCAATTCAAATAATATGTATTTTTGAAAGACCTAATTAATATTTATATAGCCCACGCATTAAAAATGTCTTTGTGATTTATATTAACATATATAGGACAAATAGAAATAGCACTTAGAGTTATAAACCACTTCATAGTGCTTTACAGCCCTCTATAAGCGGTTTACAGAGTCAGCATATTGTCCCCAATAATCTAGGTCCTCATTTTACCAACCTGGGAAAGATGGATGGAAGGCTGAGTCAACCTTGAACCGCTCAGAATTGAACTCCTAAAGCAAACTCGCGATGTCACGTGACATTGCGCAACGTGTTGGGACAGTTTTGCCATTGTCGGCAATGGGATGGGCGCGGCTTCTGAATGACACATCCGGCCCATGGGCCGGCAGTTTGACACCCCTGTCCTAGAGTAAGCAATGAGTTAGCCTGAAGTACTGCATTCTGACCACTGAGCATCAGTCAGACATACCCTTCCGAGATTCGAACCTGGGCTCTCTGCATGTTAAGCAGAAGCATTAGTCCATTATGCCACAGGCTCTTTCTCACTTTGTTAGCTACAAGAGACAGGGGAAGAGAATGAGTGCTTTTTTTCTCTCTCTCTCTCTCTCTCCCATATTTAGGCTGACAGGGTGTTCAAAAAAAAAAAAAAAAAAAAATAATATATATATATATATATATATATATATATATATATATATATATATATATATATATATATATATATACACACACACACACACACACATATATATACATATATATATACATATATATATATAATAGTAATAATCATAATAATCATAATAATCATAATAATCATAATAATCATAATAATCATAAAGTTGGAAGCGTTTTATTATAGAGTTGTAAAAGATGACTACTATATTGTAAATGTTATTGATAGAGTGAATATGTGGAGGTGGCCTTGTCTCCTCAGTTCAAAGCATTTTTGTTTGGTTTCATTACTCACCAAAGGGGCAGTGGCCATGGAATTGAATAAGGATCTGATTATTTAGAGTCCAGAAATCATCACATTTTTCCAAATACTGCGTTTGCAAGCATACCATTACTGATTTTACAATTGTAACATCAGTAACAAGTAGAATCTGCTACAATAAAATATATGGTAAGAAAAGTAGCTTCAAAGAAGAAATTAAGGGTGAGGAATATATGGTGGTATCGTTAATGATGAAAATACCTACAGAGAATACGTGGAGAACAGCAATCATGTTCTGTTTGGAGAGAAGGGATGGCATTATTATGGTGGAACTAATACCATATCCAAGAATTTACATTTCTGAAGTCTGCTTAGGAGATCAAGGTTGACTGTTCGATGTGGAAGAATAAGAAGATTGGATTACAAAGCTATTAAAAACTATTAAAATTCTAAAATTGATTGCTATAGGACTGTAGCCTTAATTTCCTTATTCTTTGTTCTTTATTTTGTTGATGCCAATTTTGATTAATTTGTATGTTTATGGCTCAGGTGACCATGGATGCTTTCACCAAAGAAGTGAGAAGGACATACCTGTGGTTTGCCAATTTTATCTTCACAAAACTACAAAATGCATTAATTGGGTATTTAACTTTGGTGCAACCAATTTGTTTCAGTCTCAACAACTATGTTATCCAAAGATTTCTAGTCCTAATGTAGCATTATTATTTATAAACAGCTCTTGCATCGTTAATATCTATACATTGCATAGAGTTTATTTTGTAGTAAAGCAATAGGAAAAAAATGAATAATAGTTTTCTTTAGTGGGATCCCCATTGCTGGAAAGTCCTTGTTTAGGTCTCATCATCCATTCCAATTTTTTTTTTAATTTTCCAAATTAAAAAACCAGCCAATATTTTCTCTGCCTTTTTTAGTCTTCTTATCTTGACTATATTTTTCGCAACTGTCTTTTTTCTCCATTTGTACATTCACTGATATATGATCTATTGAAAAGGGGAAAATATGATCATGTTGATACTCCTCCATCTCTCAATAGTTTTGACAGCACCAATTATTAAAGATTTTGAGCAAGCTAGGAGTCCAAAGTCCTGGTCTGTAATGGTTTTCTTGTTATCTGAATGCTATTAGAGGGAGCACTAGGAGACTTCTGTATGTTAGGTCAAACTTATTGGGTTATAGGGTTAGGTCTCCACTCACTATGGGGCAATTGTGAAAAACGTATTATTTCTCTCTGTAGCAGCTGGGAACAGTATAGGGCAAGGCAGTCAGAATTATTAGGAGCTTTAGAAAGCTTCTATATGAGAAAAGGTTTGAATGTTTAATTTTCTAGGTTGGAAAAAAAGATGACAGCAATATAACAAATAATGGAAGATAAAGAGAAAATAGATAAGGAGAATATTTTCTTCCCTTTCTTCCTTATTCGAAACACTAAGTTAGAAGTCCCCCAATAAAACTGACTGAATGAATATTAGAATAGAGAAAAGTACTTCACATAGGAAAAAATCAGTGGAATTTGTGGTCATTAATGTGCCTTCAAACCCCCAATCACAGGGAAGCAAGATTAGAATAGATGTATGTCTCCATCTTATCTGGTCACTGTGAGAAAGAGACTAGACTAAGATGAGCATTGGCTTGATTCAATAAGATTATTCTTATTTTTCAGTTGTTATTATTTTCCCTTAATTTTATATCCAAATTAGATAATTTGGATTTTTCTGCCTGTCTCTTTCCACTTTTGAAAACATTATATGCCTGACACGATTTAATAGCATATGATAATTTCAATAGACCTGGTCTAGTGGTTAAAGGACAAATCTAGAAACTAGGAGATTGTAAATTATAATTCTACTTTAGGCATGAAAGCCAGCTGGGTGACTTTGGGCCAGTCACTTTGTCTCAGCCATGGCACTGGGTGGGTGAGTCAATTCCTGTCACAACTAATGGACAGTTGATCGGGAAAAAAAAATCCTGCAGTTGCAGGAAAACACTATGTTAAAAAAAAGATAAGTTTATTAATCATATGAAGCATAGTTTGTAAAAAGTGTGAGAGTAATTATCATTTTGTCTGTTTTCAACACAAGTTAAAATATGATGCCAATCAAGCCTTGTTAACTTGGGTTTGTTCAAAGTAAATGATACTAAACAAATCTACATAATACAGAAGAAACACATTTAGAAACATCAACAACACATATACATGCATGCAGAATCATCATCCATCTAGTCCAGGCATGTCAAAGTGCCGGCCCGTGGGCTGGATGCGTCACGCCGAAACTGCGCCCACCCCAATGTTAGCAATGTTAAAAAGTCACGATATGTTGCACGATGTCACGTGATGTCACGAGTTGACATGCCTGATTTAGTCCATTGCAGCCCTAGGGCTATTTGTTCTTGCCAGCATTCCAACTGCTGTCATCAATGTCAATAGACTAAAAACAACCCTAACCCTAACTCTTTTCTTTTTGCAAATACTGATATTTTGAAAGGGCCTTAAAGAGAAAAATGTGAATCCGAAGTGCTGAACAGCTTTAAAACTCCCATTTCATTTCTTTGAACTGAGGAACCATTCTGAAAAGCAGATCTTGGCCCTGTTACTTTTACAAGGTAGTGCTCAACATGTTATGCAAAACATGTTGTGGCCTTCCAGCTGCACTCCTGACATAGCCAAGACTGGTGAAGATCTCTTCCAATCTTGCTTCCCAGGTTCATTTTGGTTGGAAACATCCATAGTTATATTTTATACTTTGAAGAACATGCAAAGCAGCTGCTTCAGAAATTTCAGCCTTTTTATCTTGAGAAGGGGAAAAAAAACCTTAGTACTAGGCAATGCACATGGGTGCACCAGTGAGAAAGATTCTTATTTTAGTCTGCAGGGAACAACATCTGTGCTTGTAACTGAGGATGGCATGTGTACTGCATATGAGCCAATCTATTCACACAGCCAGTGAAACCAATTGTGGAATCAGCAAAGGTTGTAAAAGATGTCCCATGACAGGATGGGAACAATCAGGGGGAGAGAAACGGCATTCTTTTTTCCACAGCTACATCCCATGTTTCCCATCTGTATGGGCAGCTGCCATACAGATGTGCCCTGACAAAGAAACAGGTGATTCAGAGTTAGCAAAGCCAACTTCATAACATCCCAAGAATAATCTAAATTAAAAACAAGGAGATTTTTTTTCCAACCAAACATTTCACTATTTCAGCTCTGTGCTTGTTTCTGGAGTATAGGGTAGTTGTCCTTTTTGGAAGAAAAGAGAGGAGGAACTGAACTGGACTTTTGGGGGAGGAAGAAACGATTCCTATATTACAAAAAAAATATTAATTTGTATGGCAAAGTAAAGTTGGAGAAGTCTTACTAAATCTGGCTGCCTGCCACAGGGTGGAGTTTTGTTTTGATATTCTTTTAGAGTCTGCAGGTGTTTGGCACATAGAGGAAACAAGGACAGCTGTGATAGTTCAGATTTGCTATTCCCCTCCCAATATTTCTCAGAAGTGATGTAGTGTGATGATGTCTTATACCTGGTATCTTCTACTTGTGTGGCATGCCTAACTACATAGTCACAGAAAGTCTTTGCATTTTATACTATATAAAGGGAAATAAAAGGCACTTGCAACAGTCAGCTGGAAATGGCTATGTAAAAATACTGTACATAGTGCATATTGTAATGATAGCTGCATCAGGAAATACATCCTGTCAATCTAGTATGGGCCACATTCTAAATTAGTTTTCCATGGGCTCTTCCAAAATACTAGTACTCACTGAGTATAAATTGGTATGTAAAAAAACATGTTTTGAAGTTTAACATATCCTGCCTTGCTTGCTTGTTGTCTTCTTACGAGAAAAGGAAGGAAAGAATAGGGACTTTTAAACCACAATAAAAAGAAAATACATCACAATTTGCTTATGCTCCCAAATTCTGAATTCCATCACAGATTCCTTTGAATAGGTAGACCACCATACTGATATCAGCAGATATTGGAAAACTGGAAACAAGGCTGGAAGAAGGAATGAAGTATGTACCTAGTTTGGAGTCATTGTGCAGCCGCAAGCAGCATAAGCTTGACCTCCCTCAAGTTCCATGAAGCCTTATCTCGTCATTCCTGGAATGAAAGTTATAGTACCCACACATCTACAAAGCACCAGGTTGAACAAGTCTGATTTAAAGATTGTTGGAAATTCTTTTAATGCTGTACATAAATCTTGGAGTGATTAAAGGCATGTTTAAAAAACAAAGTTTGGAAATGCCTACTTATTTAAAAAAAAAAACTGCATGAAAAAAACCATCATTGTAATTTACTTAACTGAAAAATGTTCTACATAATATGTGCCTTATATGTTAAACAAACATGTAAAATTGTTAAATGGAACGAACTGCCCCCCGAGATCCGGATGATTCCGGATCTCCTTACTTTCCGCCGCGCCCTCAAGACATGGCTTTTCCAGCAAGTGGGCCTGACCTAGGGAGGATTTTAGGTAGGGATGATTTTAACAGCAATTTTAATTGGAAACACAGCCGTCAATATTTGGTTTTTAATTCGGTTTTTATTGGGGTTTATATTTTTGTGTTTTTGTATTTTTGTATTTGTGAATAGTATCTGTTTTTTAAATATGCTGTGAACCGCCCTGAGTCCTATGGGAGAAGGGCGGTATATAAATTAAATTATTATTATTATTATTATTATTAAATTGCCCTCATTTAATATGTTCATTATTTCTTTCTACAACTGAGGACTACATTCAATTCCACATTAAAATATTCAAATCTATCATTCCCTTTTTTACTATTTTCCTTCAATTTGGTATAACTTCCAAAACTGTTTGAAAAAGTTTCCTAAATCTATGTAGCAAATCTTGAAAATGCATATCATTTAAAGGAAAGAAGAAATCCAATCCACCAACAATGTCTATGCTATAACACAATACAATCTGATAAAAGCGAGAATATTCATGCTTAAAGTAAATATTTGGATGGATGCATGCATGTATGTCCGAGTGTATGTGTATGTATAGTACTATGTTAGTTTAGGATGAAGATTGGATATTGCATGTAAAATATGTCCTAGACTAAATATTCCCACACCCATTATATGAAATTTCAGGAGAGAATTTATCTTCTTCAAGGAGAAAAGTATAAATCTATGTTCTTTTTATTCAGCTTTCCATCTGTAAGGATGAATGTCAAGCTACGAAGAATGCCTATGCTGTGTCAGCCATTATTGCTTCTTAGCTTGCCTATGAATTGGGGGGAAGGGAGGGGAGAATGGAATTCAAACTGCTGATATCAAGAGGCCCGTTCATTAGAACCAAGGACTTTCAAGATTTGTTTACTGAGAACAAAGGGCATTCTCTCATAATAATTCTCTGACTTATAATTGGATAATGTAGCCTGGATTAATGAGGGGAGGGAGGTTTTGATAATTTTCATATAGCAATTTAGGCGCGAAATAACCTGAGCTGGTTTTTCTTTCATCTGTGCCGAAATGATTTGCTCAATAAAGTTTTGCATTAGAGATTGTATCATCTCACTGGGTTCATCAATCGGAACTCTGATAATGAATTGATATCTGGATTCATTTTCTATTCTTTTTTGCTTTCATGTACAAGTATAATCAGAGCCAATTCTCTGGTTCATTTGGGGGTTTTTTTTAGTTTTTAAATATCCCTTGCATATATAGTACACAAGCACAATTTATAGCTGACATTTTCACTACTATAAAGTCCTTTTTCCCGGTAAAACTTCAACAGGTAAGAAGTAATGTTATAAAGATATAAATAACATGTCCTTTTTTATTCTCTCACTAGATTCTTGTCCATCTCTGTCACATTCACAAGATAATACCGCAGAAAATAATGCTTTTTAAAAAAAATAAACAGTGAGATTTTTGCTTATCTCCAAGCTTCAAAAGAAAAACAAATCTAAAACAGAAGAAACAAAACATTGTTCTTGGATTTACGGTAAGTATCCTATTTATGATAGGCAAACATTTCAGGAGTCTCAGGGAAGAGTCCTAGTAACTTAAAACTGAACTAAAAACCAGTAAATGTCATTATTAGTCTTGAAACTATTTCCCAAATCTCTTCCAAAATAAAATCCAGTGACAACATGACTATTAAGAAGTAAGTGCAACTCAAGGGAGACTTCTCTTTTAATCAGTGAAATATAAAATGGGTTAGGAAATCATGCCTTATACTTAAAATCAAATATATGCAGATACACTATGTCAGTTAACTGTATGCAATTTAATCAAGAAATACATTTTGCATATGTTCCTGATCCATTCATTTTTCATTTCAAATACTTTAAATATGTAAATGTTATTACTTTCTACTTAATCAAATTTGTCATTAAAATGTGGTAAGTTCATTTTGAATCCCTACATTCATTTGAAAGTCAGACTGTTTTTAAAGCAATGTATAGAAATTTCTATATGTCAATTTTAAAAAAAGGTATTGCAAAAAAGCACACTGTACTAAATTTTACTTCTTTTTCACTAAAACATAGGTAATTTAATCTAAACACAACTCACAGAATACCTATTTGTGTAAATACTGTGACTAAAGCATTTGTCTCTCCCCTGCTGTCTGATGCGGTTATAGTAGATGGCTACTTATACCAGGTAATAACCAATACAGTATTACCACTCTCTGACATGGTAGAAAAATTTGTTCTTTTCCAGCTTCTAAAACTGTTGCATCTCAGAAGGCCTCCACTTTTAGTAACTTGGATTCCCTAACTACTTAAACTGTTAACTGTGCTGATTTGTGGATTTTTAATTTAATTTAATTGTATTTCATGTTATAAAGTGCGTATGACAGTTTTCCCACTGGGAAGAAATAAGTGTATATGTTTGTGTTATCTAATATAAAGAGACAATTTTATTTCAAATTATAACACATACAAATGTGGCTATTTTATTTGGACAATCTGGTAGGCAAATGTTTTCTTTTCTCAGTGAACAGATGCAGCCTTAACCCAGTGGTGGGATTCAGCCAGTTTGCACCACTTCAGCAGAACCAGTAGCTAATTTTTTGCTGCCCACGCCCAGAAAAGACTTCCAGAAGCAGCATCCACACAGAGAACCGGTTGTTCACATATTTGAATCCCACCACTGCCTTAACCCTATGACGAACCATGGTAAATGTTAGGCTAGGTAAAAGGCCTGATGATGAAGAACATCAAGTGGTGGAATGGAGTGAGAGTATAGACTGAAGGCATTCAGGGCCCTTAACACAAATTTAGAAGTTGAATGAATAATAATTAAGTAAAGTCAGTATAGAAAGTATCTATCATTTACAATTGAAGAAATTCTGAAAAAGCTATCTTTACTCTCTGTTTAATTTTTGAATTTCACCTTTCACAAAGTTACCAATATTTACTTTTTCAGCCTGTTGCATACATAATTAATCACTGCTTAGCATAACTGTAGATATAAGCACTTGTAAAATCATCTGCATATCAGTATTCAAAATCTGAGGCTTAAATATCTGGAAAATTATAATGTGTAAAAAATTGACTTTCTTACTGATGAAGGCAGTATTCTCACTGCCCTGTCTCTTCCCATAAATGGCAATACAGTATCTACCAATACTATTCTATTTCTATAGAAATAAATTGTAACCAATAAAGCCCTTCACCATTATCTCCAGACAAGCAAGTTACATACAGGAAAACAACTGCTGCAAATTCAGTACACATAGTCAGGGTCTTCAAAATTGGATAAAATGATAAGTCAGCATTTTTATAACAGCAATTCACCTTCTTAATGACTATTTGGGAAGTGTTGCAACAAGGTAATACTTTGCCATATAAGGTAATAACATACCTGTAGCCAATAAAAGAAAAATGTCATGTTATTCTTGTCTTTGAAATTACAAACACTGTAATTTTTATCTTGTGGGGCAGGTTCTAAAATATGTTAGCTAATAATCTTTTTTCTCTCTAATGATTATTATCTTCTTTTTATTGGCTGTGGGATTCTTATTCCAAAACAATTCCATTTCTGATTAGCTTTTTTCCATTATGCATTTTTTGTTGTGTTCTGAATATAGAAAAAGACATTTTTATTTAGTTTTAAAGGTACTTCTATTTTTTGTTTTAGTTCTCACTGTTTACTGTAGCTGGTATGTTGTCATAAAATATTCACACTAAGAAGCAATGTGCTGCTAAGATCTGGGTAATTTGAGAACAACATGGTTACCAAAATATCTGGTTTTAGAACAACACATCTAACAGGTTTTCTGGGATGTTCTTAGTAGTAATAATTACTTCTCATATAAGATATAAAAGAGAAAATTCTGAATCAGTGCCTTATTAATGTAACCATGTTAACAATGAGGGATGGAATAATCTCTAAAGATGCAGCCTTTTGTCATAATTTAAAAATTAGCATCAGCATCAAATGAGACTCCTCTAGAAAATAAGCTGAATTTTTAAAGTATGAAAGTACAGTTATTAATACAATTTTAGGAAAAATAAAAATATTAAAGAGAATCTGTTTCATTACTCCTATTTGTGAGATATCCAGGGATAAAATCTTCCTTTTGTCCATTATAAATACATTAATATATTTAAATGTGAGCTTTTCAAATAAGAGTTAACTGTGAAAGTAATTACATTTTACATGTTTAGCATTATTAGCAAAGCAGCTGACAACCAGCAAATTTGAACACTTTGGGTTGGATTAGATCTGAAGGAGATGGTGTGAGACAGAGGGGCATGGAAAATGCTGATCCATTGAGTGGCCAAGGGTTGGACACAGCTGAATGGCTGAAAACAATGACAATGGGTTATATTATTGGATTTAAAATGGCAAGTCCACACTTGAACAAGATCCAACAACCTAATGTTTATAATGCAAAGATCTGAATGTCAAGTCATTAGAATGTGTTTTAGGACGCTATCAACTATCCTATGATACCAAATACATGAATTTGCATTTTTTAAAGTGACTTTCACAATGCCTATAAAAAGTTATTTTAAAAGTGGCGTTAGATTTAACCTGGGGAAGTCAGCTACAAAGATTATTTGGCAATTTTAGAGTAGTTCATTTGTTCTCAGCCCAACTTATCTTGATGAGGGAATAAAGGTAAGCTGCTTTGAATTATCAGAGAAAAGATGTAATAATATATATGAAACATTACTTAATGAATAGTACTAGTAATAGTAATTGAATACTTTAAAAAACATACAGCATGTAAAAGTGTTTCCAAGATAACTGACCTGAGGATCTGAGAACACCTGCTTCATATTGTTGATTGGACCGTATGGAACTCCACTGCCTTCAAAATGGTCTAGCCATTTAGAGGTTTCTTCTTTCAAGAACCTAAGAATAAACAGGAGGGGGGAAAAGAGTAAAAATGCATTTTAAAAAATAGCTATTAGCAGCAGTCAATAATGCAATAAAAATGTTCTGCACATGTTCCTCAGAAATGGAGAAAACCAAGCCTGGAGGCAAAAATCATGGTTAGACTGACTTCCAATCCTATCTGATTTTCTGATGCAAGCCAGCAGTGATACAAACCAAAATTATCAGAAGTTTCAAATAGAAGTCAGTATATTTCCTCCCAATCTTAATTACGGTAATGAGCTTCACATTTTTATTTCATGTTTTTAGTTTTTCACAACAACAACAAGAGATAGATGTGATGTGGTTAAGAGCCACATACATGAAAAACTGTTCTATTTTTAAATACAATGCTCCAATTCAAAGCCTCACAAAGTGTTTTCCTCTGCTACATCTGAAACACATGTCTCAATTAAGAACCACAATTGTTGGTCAGATGACAATATTGATTACGTGTTTATATGTTGTATGACTGTAATATTTGTCCCAAGGTCATCCGGTTGCAAATCAGATACATTAGCCTTATCCTGCTTGAAACAAAATTCCACTCTTTTATTGGATTGCCTTCTCAGGACCACTTATATAATTATACTTTATTATCATATTCACATTGTTAGAGATATCCTGTGGGGGTTTTTTTGTGACTTTATCCTTGGGAGATAGAGTTATTGGTAGCAGCAATTCATGCACTATTCCAAATAAACACAAACATGAAAGAATATTATGACTGCAATCCTACATGTTAACGTTACTGAATTTAAAGGAATATATTATCTTATAGTATGTCTATAAGATTAATATTTTACAATCAGAGAACCCAGTTTGCACCTCGTGAAAAGCCAGAATTGTTGCTTTTTAGCAATTACTTGAGATGTTCAAACTTTACTAATTTCTAAATGGGATGACTGATAGCTTTCAGATGAATATAAAATCCTGGACTTCCATGGAATATCTGAAAAACAGTTCTTGACTATTTCAAAATACACAGATATATACAGGTAGTCCTCCACTTACAACAGTTCATTTATTGACCATTCAAAGTTACGACGACACTGAAAAAAGCGATTTATGACTGTTTTTCACAGTCATTTTTCACTTATCACTGCTGCAGCATCCCGATGATCATGTGATCAAAATTCAGATGCTTGGTAACTGACTTATATTTATTATTGCTGCAGTGTCCCGGGGTCATGTGATCACCTTTTGCGACCTTCTTATAAACAAAGTCAATGTGAAAGCCAAAATTACTTAACAACCGTGTTACTAACTTAACAACTGCAGTGATTCACTTAACAACAATGGCAAGAAAGGACATAAAATGGGGCAAAATTCACTTAACAAATGTTTCACTTAACACTTTTGGTTTTATCACTGCTGGCTTGATCAGAAAATCATATGGTCTTGTAAAAATTAATCAGCAAATTGAACTGAAGAAGCTTCTTGAATGAGGTAAAATGTTTTCAATAAAAATCAAGGAAATCCAGAAGCTGTTTGGAGAAAAGCACCTTTGAAATATTCAATTACTGGTTACTACTCATACTTCACAAATTGAAAAAATCAGAAATTAATAGATTTTTTAAAGTTATCTATCAGATATATGATTGTGAAAAAAATCAAGGCTGAATTACCTTTTCCTTTAGATTCATGTATTTTAACTAGATGAAAGTACTGGCTAAAAATTAAACTAGTACCAAACTGAAACTTATAATTAAGCTGTTTTATTTATGTTTTTATTTCTTAGCCATTTTAACCAAGCATTTACTCACCTAATATCTCCAGTTATCCACTTTTTAATAAAATTATGTGATTCATACATTTTCTTTAGACTATATTGTCTGTGTGTTTCTGCATGCACGCACACATGGATGCACACTCCAATATTTGTTGTTTGTTTCTTGTTGGTGTTCTTTCCTTTTTTCCTTTTACTATTTTTAATAATTTTGTTCTATTATGTCTTATATGCAAACTTGCTCAAGAGAAGATTGCTTTGAAGAAATCTTTGGTACCTGACAGTTTTATTAGCACACATTGCCCTGCCATTAATGCTAGCCATATCAAAAAAGCTTAAATATTGTTTACATGTTATTAACCATTTACACATGATACATATATACATAATGTCCAGAATGATAAACCTAAGAAATAAATTTGCAAATAAACATATTCAATGTTAAGGACATACCTGGCTGACAATATTCCAATAAGTTCGTTCCTATTTACCACTCGCTGCTGGTTATCTTTGTATTTGGGGTCATGAATGATTTCAGGCAAATTGAGAATCTTAATCAAATGAGACAAAATACATTCAGGAACATAATGCCAGAGGAAGTTCTAAGCTTTGGTCTTTAATGTAAGTTTATGATTTATTGAACATAACTTATTTTAATAAATAATATACATTTTTAAAAATATATTTATATGTATGATTATTTAACATCACATCTATATTTCATTCATTTAGTTATTTCAAATATTTCTACTATGAAATTTCACTCTGCATTTACAAAACCATTTATACAGTACATGTCAAAGATAATAATTCTAGAAATCTGTAGATAACAATATTAATTATATTTGCCACTATGCTGATAATTTTGATTTACTATGTTTTTATTCTGCTAAGGGTTTTAAGCAATACCAACTTCTTTGGCCTACAGTGGAAGTATTTCATGGAACAAAAGACTATGTTTCTGAAGAAATGAAAAATGGTATTTGTATCTGTAGCCAATCTGTCATTTAGATATTTAGGTGAATTGCTAAATAATCTACTTTCTTCTTTCATAATTTGTAATAAGATTACAAATTAAGTTAAAAGTAATGAACTAAGAGTTTCACTTAGTCTGACAGAATAAATCTATTAACCTGAAATCAGCCATTTTGTCCCCCAAATGTTGGGAGCTAGGTAGGTTTCTGGGTGAACTTCTAATCCTAAATGATACAATTACAATCACCACTAGATTTTCATGTGAAAATAATTTCTTCATCCTACAGTAACCTTTTAAAAACTACATATGACCTATTGTCATTTTAGCTATCTCCCTTGTGGCTGGGCAACCAGAGGTCAAACATCAGCCAGAGAATATTTTGTTCTGCATACCAAAGCTAAAAGAGATAAGCAAAGTCCAGGCTAGCAATTCACAAAAAATTTCCAATGATTCCTCCTACATGCTTCTTCTCCCCACCCCCAAATGCCCATCGCTCCTGCTTCCCCCCATTTCTGTGGCAGCCGGCAACAAGCTGGCTAACATTCAGCATATTGCCCCCAAGAATCTGGATCCTCATTTTACGGATCTTGGAAGGATTGAAAGCTGAGTCAACCTTGAGCCTTGTCAGGATTTGACTTTAGGTTTTGGGCAGAGTTTGCTTGCAATACTGCATTCTAACCACTGTATCACCAGAGCTCCTAGTTGTTACTTACTATTTGCTAGTAAGTCAGAGAAACAGCTTACTTAAAGTTGTTTTGTTTTCTGAATACCATACCTTGCAAACAGTAGCAAACTGTTGATTGTTTCCTGCTCCTATCACAATATATCCATCTTTTGTTTTGAAAGCCTAGTAAACAGAAAGGCAGATCAAATCATAATCAACACACACATTACATTAATATTTTTTCCACTTTCCTAACCATCAGTTACTTACATGCACTTTCATGTTTTTGCAGGTAAGTCAACATTTACAAATTCTAATAATCTGAATATAAAGTGTAAATTAAATTTCATGTCCTGGTTTACTCTTTTCTGAAATCATTATGAACAATTTCTCCAAACATATCTCAATTATTTAAATAACTTTTTTTGGTTTAGCTCCTACGAACAAAAAAAATTAAACAACTTTATTATTATATATGTCAATAAAATTATGTTACTTCAGGTTAAGAGATTTTCATCAGTGCTATAAACTGCAGATATATAAATATACTGAAATTTAGAGTCACTAAAAGATGGTCCATGTATGCATATGCATCACTTGATGAGGCTTTGTGATAATTTGTCTATGAATTTGTCCATTACAATCAGTAAGTTTTCACACCACTTAATAGTTAAATATAATAAATTTAAGTGGTTTTGTTCATATGGTAGTATATGCTGATCAATATGTCATTATTTCATCTGTGTGATGCAAGAGTTACTGATTCAATGGGATTTTCTTTTTTCAATCTTGCTGTGATATACACACAGAAACAGCCTGTCATCCACATACATGATCCTCTAAGTTATAGAAACTTTGTTGTATAAGGGAAATGTACCGATGGATTCAATAAATTGCTACCAATTACACTGAAGTATTTTAACTTAATACAATATTTCCTCTTATAAGCCATGTGGTCCTTTTTTGTGTAGTTTTCATTTTAAAATATACTGTTTATAATTAATATACAGAAGACCCATTTAATACAATAATTCCTCACATTTATTGGTTTAAACCAATGAAGTTTGTTGAAATTAGTATCCGTTTATTTCAAAAAGATGCAAGATGTCATGATTAGCCTATCCCACTATGTCTAAGTTACTCTAGAGCCAATATAGTTTTATTCTCTGAGCATGTTTTCAGATACTATCTGTACCACAAACCAGCTGAAAGAAAAAACTGCTGTAAGGTGCTTTTGCTTTCTTCCATTGAAATGCCATTGTACTCTAAATAAGAACCATTTTATATAGGGAAACCATTGCTTACTTCAACATTATTACTGTTCAACAGCACTGTTAAATGTGTTTTTTGTGTCTTATGTTAAACTCACTGCTGGAAGTGAAGAATTTTGAAAATAAGGGCATGGAGATTAATAGACGCCAACTTCAGGAATAAAAATCTATTTAAGTCAAAATACAGATAGCCCTCAACTTATAACTATTCATTTAGCTACCATTCAAAGTTACAACAGCACTAAGAAAAGTGACTTATAACCATTAGTCATACTGTCACAGCATCCACATTGTCACATGATCAAAATTTGGGCACTTGACAACAAGCATGTATTTATGATAGTTGCAACATCTGGGTCATGTATGCATCCTTTATGATTTACTTCCTAGTCAGCTTCCAGCAAGCATTTGATAAAGTAGATCACAACCTACTACTCGATAAGATAGAAAAATGTGGGTTAGACAGCATCACAACCAGATGGATTCGTAGCTGGCTGACCGGCCATACTCAATGTGTGGTCCTCAATGGAACTACATCTACATGGAGGGAAGTGTGTATTGGGTGCCCCAGGGCTCTGTTCTGGGCCCAGTGCTCTTCAGCATCTTCATCAACGATTTGGACGAGGGGATAGATGGGGAACTCATCAAATTTGCAGACGACACCAAGCTGGCAGGAATAGCCAACACTTCAGAAGACAGACTGAGGATACAGGAGGATCTGGACAGACTTGAACAGTGGGCACTATCTAACAAAATGAAATTCAATGGTGAAAAAAGTAAGGTTCTACATTTAGGCAAGAAAAACCAAATGTACAGGTATAGTATAGGGCAGTGATGGCGAACCTTTTAGAGACCGAGTGCCCAAATTGCAACCCAAAACCCACTTATGTATTGTCGGGTGCCAGGTGCTCATAGCCCATTGGGTGGGCGTGGCCCATTGGGTGGGCATGGCCCATTGGGTGGGCGTGGCTGCAGTGGTAATGGCAGAGTGGGTGGGACTAAAAAGTTCAATCAATTCCAACTTTGTGAGATCTTTTTTTTTTTCCTGCGAGAAATTGATTGATTGAACCTTTTTTTTTTGCACATGGCGCCAGAGGCCTAAAGCGAAAAGGTTTTATAAAACCCAGCTAAAGGCCTAAGACTGGGGCGACAGCGCGTGTGCCCACAGAGAGGGCTCTGCGTGCTGCCTCTGGCACCCGTGCCATAGGTTCGCCACCACGGGTATAGGGAGTACCTTGCTCAATAGTAGTATCTGTGAGAGGGATCTCAGAGTCCTAGTGGGCAATCACTTAAATATGAGCCAGTGGTGTGCTGCAGCTGCCAAAAAAGCCAACACAGTGCTGGGCTGCATTAACAGAGGGAAAGAATCAAGATCACGTGAAATATTAATACCACTTTACAATAACTTGGTAAGGCCACACTTGGAATACTGCATCCAGTTTTGGTCACCACGATGTAAAAAAGATGTTGAGACTCTAAAAAGAGTACAGAGAAGAGCAACAAAGATGATTAGGGGACTGGAGGCTAAAACATATAAGGAATTGTTGCTGGAATTGGGTATGCCTAGTTTAATGAAGAGAAGGACAAGGGGGACATGATAGCAGTGTTCCAATATCTCAGGGGTTGCCACAAAGAAGAGGGAGTCAAGCTATTTTCCAAAGTGCCTGAGGGCAGGACAAGAAGCAATGGATGGAAACTAATCAAGGAGAGCAGCAGTCTAGAACTAAGGAGAAATTTCCTGACAGTTAGAACAATTAACCAGTGGAACAACCTGCCTCCAGAAGCAGTGAATGCTCCAACACTGGAAGTTTTTAAGAAGAGACTGGACAACCATTTGTCTGAAATGGTATAGGGTTTCCTGCCTGAGCAGAGGGTTGGACTAGATGACCTACAAGATCCCTTCCAACTTTATTATTATTATTATTATTATTATTATTATTATTATTATTATTATTATTGATCATCGCACAGCCAGCCAGATGTTCAGACTGGATTTGGCATTTTTGTCTACCTATCGAGTCGTTACCAAGGACCTGGGATAGGCAGATGTGGATGTTTGATGGTATCACAGATACCGTCGCAGGATGGAAGCGGTTCCTAGTGAGGCCTTTTGCAATTGACTAATGGTGACTTTGTCAATGCCAATGATGATGATGATGATGATGAAGATGATCATCAAATTCAATGAGGGAAACTGAATTTGCTTAGCAACTGTGTGATTCACTTAACAACTGCAGTGATTTGTTTAACTGTGGCAAAAGAGATGGTAAAAATTAATAACAGCCCTGTTTAGCAGTGGAAATTGTATCATAAGTCCATTAGGATGGAATAAAACATTCCTCTCACTCATCAATATATATTATGTAGGAAATGTATT
This sequence comes from Protobothrops mucrosquamatus, assembly GCF_001527695.2. Taxonomy (NCBI): domain Eukaryota; kingdom Metazoa; phylum Chordata; class Lepidosauria; order Squamata; family Viperidae; genus Protobothrops; species Protobothrops mucrosquamatus. Next base: position 276,347 of record NW_015386498.1, on the reverse strand, counting down.
TATGTTTTATTTGCTTAGCATATAGAATGCAATTATGGCATTTTCACAAAATTAGATGTTCAATTTCTTCCTACTATTATCACTTCAAAACGATCACATAGTACATTACTTGTTTGGAGATTCCCAATAGTCGATCTTTCAGACATAATTAAATAGCATCAATCATTAAGATCTTTACCGTCTATTCCAGCCCTATCTTGATTTCCAAAGGACAGACTTTTGCATCTGAAAATTAGCCATAACAACTAAGAAATCCTCTGTTTTTCTTGAGAGGAAAATTCACTGCAAATTGTTTTCAAGTCTAGACCTCAATATTCCTATCTTGAGTATGAACATATATAAAATGTAGAAGTACTCTGAAAACAAATAATATCTAACTTATATTATGAAGGAAATGTTTAAAATAGACAAGGAGCATGTGCTGAATTCAAATATTGTTTATAATGTCAGGGACAACAAAATTCTGTAAGTCCTGAAGCTATGAATGGTTTCCTTGGAACCAGAAGTTCAAAGAATTATTACACTATATTTTTAAAGACCTTCCAACAGCATTTCCTGTAGCAGTTCTTGTGTTGTAGTATACCTTATCATGGGTGTTTACATAATAAATACAGGGTTTCAAAAATTAAAAATTTAAGACAGAATCAAAGTATTTTTTAAAAAGTAATATTATATAAAACCTTGGCTGTTTTCCCACAGAAAAGTGTAATCTGAGACTTCACTGCTTCTAACAATGTAAAACAGGCAATTCCAAGAACAGAAACCTATATTATTTCAGCGTCTACAATTAGCAGATTCTTCTAACTACAGCACTTCTGGTAGAAATAAACTTTGCGAAAACAACTAATGCAAAACAAGACACTAGAGGTGCAATTCAGCCACTGTATTAAAAGTACACTACTACTACTGCTTGTTCTGCATACTAATTTCACAGCTGGACCTGGATCACATCTGGACAATCATAAAGGTTGAAGGTTTTTTGTCTCGAGATTTTGAACTGAAATATATCTTGAACGGTGAGAGAGATGAAATATAGTGCCATCGAGACAAACTGCTGCCAAGAAAAGGCAAAGGTGGGAAATGAAACAATCCCATTGAGTTTGGTTAACATATGCTCCAATGACAGCTTGTGTTTTACAGTCTGACTTATAGCACACATATATATTCTTACTGTACGGTTTACTAAATTATTTTTAAAGTTGTAACTGGTTTACTAACTCTATTTTCCTATTATTCTTTCAGCTTGGGGGAAAACTCTTTTGCTATAACTTAGTTCATTTGCTGTATTCCCACTTCTTAGGGGACTATTGGGAAGACTGGAACAGGTGACCAGACAGATGACAGGACACAATCATCTTCCTTCCACTCATTTTTGTAGGTTTTTCTCTGGATACAGTTCTCTGACATCCTCTTTCAGTTTATAGATAATTGTAGAACAGTAATCTAGAGTATACTGAAGAAAAGGAAAAGAAAATATTTATCACTGTCTAGCCAAACACTTTTAAAAAGCTCTGTGGAAAATTATTCTTTTGAACAATCACAGTGCTGAACATTCAATTTCTTTAATAAAAATTAATGTTTCCTTGTAATTGAACAAATCATAACTTTTTATAGAAGGAAGTGATGTCACAGAGGAAAAAAGAGAGCCAGTTTGGTCAAGTGGTCAAGGAATTGTGGGAAGTAAAGTCATCATCCTGGTTCATCCAAGCCGGGGATAAATAAACAACACGTGTTTCTAAACAACTAGTGTTTATATTCTGTTTTTTATGGCACTATTTTTGATAGGTTGGTCTGTTTTTTCTCTTTGTGTAAAGACAGATGCAAAAAACGAGTTAATTAGTTCTGCTTTCTCCCTGTTGCTTGTCACCTTCTTGCCACTTTCACCCACTAATGGACCAATCATTTCCTTCACTTTTTTCTTGTTTTTTACATGTTGAAAGAAGTTTTTTTGTTATTTTTGACTTTGGTCGCAAGCCTTAGTTCATTTTGAGCCTTGGCTTTCCTCACTTCATCTTTGGAAGCTCGGGCTATTTGCTGATATTCTGACTTAGTTATGTGCCCCTCTTTCCACTTTCTATACTTGTTCTTTTTATCTTTCAATTTCTCAGAGAGTTCTTTATGCAGCCATGCTGGTTACTTTTGAGAGCTGTTATTTTTCCTCTTTGCTGGTATTGTGCTAGACTAGGCTTTTATTATCTCACTTTTCAAAATTTCCCAACCTTCTTGAGTTGTTTTCCCCTTGAGGATTCTCATCCATGGAATCCTTCCCAAGCCCTCTCTAAGTTTATTGAAATTAGCTCTCTTGAAGTCCAAGACTCTAGTTTGACTGTTTTCTATTGCTTGTGCTTCCATAATGTTGAATTCCAATATTGCATGATCACTTCTTCCCAGGGTTCCTATGGCTTCAACACCTTCTATCATTTCATCTCTGTTAGTGAGAATTAGATCCAAAATGGCTAATCCCCTAGTTCCCTTCTCTACTTTTTGGCAGACAAAGTTGTCTGCTAGGTTTGCCAGGAACCTGTTTGATCTTCCACTTGGTGCAGAGTTTGTCTCCCAGTTGATGTCAGGGTAGTTAAAGTCCCCCATTACTATTGTGATGTGCTTCCTACATACCTTAGTTAGCTGACTAGCAAAAAGTTCATCTATCTCCTCTGTTGGTTGGGTGGCCTGTAGTATACACCTATGGCAATGTCATTTTCCCCCCTTTTATATTGACCCAAATGCATTCAAGACAGTTTTCATCATTGTTGTGCTCTATTTCTGTAGAGATGTAGTTATTTCTTATATAGAGAGCAACTCCACCTCCACTTTTATTTGGTCTGTTTCTTTTAAATAATTTAAATCCTTCTAGCTGTGTGTTCCATGTATGGGTTTCATCCCACCATGTTTCCGTAATGGCAACAATATCATATCTGCCCTCATTAACCTGAATTTCTAGTTCACCCTGTTTGCTGTTCATACTCTGTGCATTGGTGTATAGACATTTGAGTCCTTTATGACTGGCCCTGTGTTTACTTTCTACATAACCTGTGTGGTGCCTGAGTTCCCCTATAGTCTTACCACCTATTTGGTTAGTGCACTTTGTATGGCACTCGCTATTAGAGGCTTGATTTTGCTTGACAGCAAAGTTGGTATTCTTGTCCACACACACATCTATGTTACATGCACTGATAGCCCTATAATTTTTAGATTGTCAGGGACAGGGTTGTTCTGTATTAATTAACTCACTGCCCCCGCTGTTTAGTTTAAATTTTCCTCCAGAAAATCTGTGAATTTATAGCCAAGTAACTCAGTCCCTTTCTTTGATGGATGCAAACCATCTCTTTTGTACATCTTTTCATTGGACCAGCTACAGACATTGTGACTAATATATCCAAAGCCTTCCCCTTTACACCACTCCTTTAGCCACATATTGAATTGTGCTATGCGCTGGCCTTTTCCATTTTGCTCCTTATACACTGGTAAAACCTCTGAGAAAGTAAGCCTACAACCTATTCTGCTAAGTTCCTGCCCCAAGCTCTGGAAATCGTTCTGCACAGAGAGTACATCTTTTTGGGACAGATAGTTAGTGCCAAGATGTACGATAGCCTCCACATCACAGTCCTTGCTGCCATTCTTGATTATTTTAGAAATACGCTTCTTGTCCCTACTGGCAGTAGCACCTGGAACACACCTGACCTCTTTCGAAGCCTCTGTGTCCTTTCCTAAATTTACATCCCTTATAATTGAATCACCTACCAGAAGGTAGCTTCTCTTTTTGGATGCCTTTCTGTTCTTGCATGACTGATGTGTAATACCTGATTCACATTTCTCCCTGTCGAAATCTAGTTCTTCATCTCAGACCACAATCCCCTGCTTATTTGAGATATCTTCACAAATACCTTTACCTGACTCCTTAATATCCCTATTAAGGTCAGCAAGGGCACTGTAACTATTGTGCAGGGACACAGCGAAAGCTTTAAGTGATTGTCCACTAGGACTCTGAGATACCTCTCACAGTTACTACTATTGAGCAAGGTACCCTCTATACTATACCTGTACATTTAGTTTTTCTTGCCTAAATGTAGAACTTACTTTTTTCACCATTGAATTTCATTTTGTTAGATAGCGCCCAGTGTTCAAGTCTGTCCAGATCCTCCTGTATCTTAAACCTGTCTTCTGAAGTGTTGGCTATTCTTGCCAGCTTGGTGTCGTCTGCAAATTTGATGAGTTCCCAATCTATCCCCTCGTCCAAATCGTTGATGGAGATGTTGAAGAGGACTGGGCCCAGAACAGAGCCCTGGGGCACCCCACTACACACTTCCCTCCATGTAGATGCGGTTCCATTGAGGACCACATGCTGGGTATGGCCGGTCAGCCACCTACAAATCCATCTGGTGGTGATGCTGTCTAACCCACATTTTTCTATCTTATCGAGTAGTAGGTTGTGATCTACTTTATCAATTTCACATGTTTATGTGAAATTCAGGAAAATAGTTTATATAACTTTTGTTATTAGCCTTCTTTGAATCCATAGTTTATTATTTCCTTGATTGTGGAGATAACATATCTTGATTGGATGTGCAATTCAAAAGGAAGATCAAAGGATTTTGTTTATAATTCTTATTTCTCTCCTGTTGCTTTTTTTTAAAGGCTTGGGTGGAAGAATTTAGTAATTACTGCTTTGTTATGTTCCTCATTTCTGGTAAGGATTCTGGAGAAATCACACTACAAATCTCACTGAGATCTGTAGTATTCAATCACTACTTCTGAATTATATATTTTCTAAATTATAATATTTGATATAAAAAAACCTTTGATTCTGGTTTTCCTTGCCATCATCCATTTCAGTGAATCTCTTGCATTGTCCCTGCCATTTCACTATGTAGTTCTCCTTATTTGGCTGTGTTCTGATTGGGTGGAGGTGTGTTCTGATTGGGTGGAGGTGTGTTCCAATCAGAACACACCTCCACCCAATCAGAACACAGCCAAGCTCCCACCCAATCAGTTCAAACCCCACTGGCAGTTAAAAGGAAGAAACAGCTGCGATCACACATTACTTCTAGAAGCACGAAGCTGAAAACACCAGCCTGAAGATGACGAATGGGACTTCGTCGAAACGTCGCCAAGACACTTCCAATTTTATGTGGGAGAAAACCCGAATAACCAAAGACTTACATATATATATATGTATGTATGTATGTATGTATGTATGTATGTATGTATGTATGTATGTATGTATGTATATTTGTTTGTTTTCGTAGATTTTCACGGGTACAGGTATGCGGGTCTTTTCCCATGTAAGACTGAGAGTATCTTGGCGACGTTTCAACGAGGTCCCACTCGTCATCTTCAGGCTGGGGTCTTCGGCTTCATGATTGTGCGAGCAAAGTGTGATCGGAGCTGCCGTCTCTCTATAAATATTGGTGGGGGGGTGGAGTGCTGGCTTAGTTGCTGTAGGTGGATTGGTTGGCTGTGTGTTCCATAGGAAATTTTGCTTGGCGAGAGATTGAGAACACTGTTTTGATTTTCTATCCTGCTTATAATAAATGAAAGAAGGCAGGATCTCATGAATTATGGATCAACTCCAGGATGATCCATATGAAAAAAGAAATCATAATTGTCAAGCTAAATAATATTTTAGCATTTATGTAGCAGTTGAATCATTATAACAAAATGTTGCTGTTTCTGATTTAGTAATTTTGCTGATATTTACTAATATTTCATTACTAGTTGTTTAAAGAATTGCTACCACCTTTCATATTATTCATTTGCTTAGTTTAAATTAATCAGGGCAGAATATAATAGACTTTATAATTTTATAAAAAAATAATCAGAGGTTTTGGCACTGAACCAGTGCTCTTCTGAAACTATGATATATCAGGGCCTCTTATCCTATATATTTGGACCTACATCATGCATTATTAAGTTTGGGTTACTTGGTCATTGCAATTAATTTTGTGTGTTGACGTGCACAATGGTCACAATCCCCAAGTGCCATATGTGGATGGAAGCACCTGGATTTTTCCCTTATTTCATTTTCTGGGATATATGTGTGCAAGTGTTTTTCCTTCAGCAAGTGTCCTTGCCAAATTTCTTTCTAAGCTTGAGGAAGTTTAAGAAGTGGTTTGTTTGTGGTTTGGCTAATGAAAATAGATGAAAAAACCTGGACAAAAATGCATACTTTATCTCAAGGGCAAACTTTTTTTTTTTCTGCCCTGAGAAAATGTATAAATGTAAATCACCTGATTCCAATGGTTTTTACCATATATTATAAATTTTGTGCAAATTAAGGTATTACTTTATAGCTGGAGACATGACTGAAATATATACCATAACCACACCTGTGCTGCATGCTTCATTTTACTTCCACTCTCCAGATGATGTGGGATAAGAACGCTGATTCTTATCAAATATCAGTATAGTAACTAGTCATTTCTAATAACTAACAAATACAGCTTTCATTACATTATAAGCAATATAGATCTACAATTGTTGTGGGACTGAAACTGAAAGATGTCAGATTCATTTTTTTTGTAAAAGCCCCTGCCCCTATCGATATTGCTACAGTACTTGTTAAAAGTAAATCAAATATACTTTCTGACAATATGCAAGGTCTTATTAGCCAGAAAAATCTACCCCTTGGTATAATCCATCTCATCCTGTTTCACGTTGAAAGTGGCATTGTGGGCAATGCTGATATAGTGCAATCATGACATTGGCCAACTACAACTGTGCAGATTGCTCCAAACAACAGTATTTGAAACAAGAGTAACAAAAAGTTAGGGAATGATGTAATATGGCCAAGTCTAGTCTAGTAAAAGCAAACATTCTGGACATACAACAACCTTCTTTCAATTTTTATGTACCCATAGGTACAAATCCTGACTTTAAAAAATGTAAAGGTAAAGGTTTTTCCCTTTCCAATCATGTCTAACTCTAGGGGCTGGTGCTGATCTCCATTTCTTAGCTGTCTGGAGACATTTCCATGGTCATGTGGCCAACATGGCTATACACTGATATGTATATGGAACACTGTTACCTTCCCACTAAAGTGGTATATTTATCTATTCGCATTTGCATGCTTTCAATCTGCTAAATGGGCAAGAGCTGGGGAAAGTAATGGGAGCTCACCCCATCATGCGGCGCTTAGGTTTTGAACCTAGGCTATCGGCTTTCTAGCTGACAAACTCAGCATCTTTTTTTAATAATATTTTATTAATTTTCCAATTTTACATTTGAGTATTTAAAAAGCAATGTGGTGACTGGGTTAATCAATAATTCAACAACAAAATCTTTAGTGCAAATCTCAGGTTACAACATCAAATATTTCTTCTCTTTTTCCCTTAACATTTACTATCTCATATTCAAACTAGTACATTTCTAATTATATCAATTCAATAAAGACATCATTATTACATTTATCAATAAATTTTTGGCTTATACATATCTTAATTATATTCAGTCTTCATAAATAATCCATATCCTGTTATTAATTTTTACATAATTTTAAATTTCTCATCAATATTCCAATTTAACCTTTGATATCCATAATTTTCAGACCTTGGGTAACCAAGACTTCCTTTATCTCACTATAACAAATTATAATATCCAAAGTTTTATCTATTTAAATATAATCAACTTATGTATTTCCCATTATATTAAGTCATCTACTTAATAATACAATATCCTTTTTAATAAATCAAAATCATTATATATATTGCCTGGGTTAATCAATAAGTCCAACATATTCATGATAATTAATTTTCTTTTCCCTTGTAGATCAAATTTTTCAATATTAGACAAATCCATCTATTTTAAATCTAATAACCAAAATTCCCCTTATCTCAACATCTCCCTTTAACTCTCTGATTGACAATATAAAATCCCCTCTAATGAATCAAAACCCCAGTTTTTTCAACCTTATTCTAGCTTTCTTCCTTTGCCAACTAGGCTTCCATATCAACGCTTTTAAATCATCAAATAAATCTCCCTTCATTCTTATATATGTTAGTTGAATTAAAGGAGACCATTTGATTGCCAGTTTTCTGGAAGGACTAGCCCATTTGTATTCATTTAGTTGTCGCCCTGTTATTCCAGTCCCCCATGTTTGCTCTGATATATTTGTCTTCAATTCAATCTGTTCTTCTTTCTCAAATTTCTTTTGATTTGTATAGAAAGTCATTTCCATTTTCAGTATTGTTACTTCCTTGTCTGGGTTTTCCATCAGCTGTACTTGTTGGTCAATTAAGTCTTCTGTCTTAATATGTAATTGTTCCACTTCTGTTATCTTTTGTATTGTTGATTCTTTGGTTGTAGTCAAAATTTGGCTTTGTGCATCTAAGCTGACATCTTGATATTTTATTTTAGGTCTCATTTTATCACACGCTGAAAGAATAGTTTCATGTATTGCTTTCAACATGGCAAGAATTTTTTCCTGGTCTTCATCCATCTTTCACGTGTTTGTAAATAATCTTTCTGGTAAAAGTTGTTTATTAAGCAATAGTCAGTAAAAGTTTACATTCACAGTTCAAGAAGGCCAATTCTACTGCCCAGCTGTTTTCTTACAGTTGAATCTCTCACAGATGATGCCAAGGTCAGGAAAATCTTATCAATGTTCTGGGCTCTGAGCCAAGTCTCTTTTTAATAAACAACAAATTGCCATAACAAACTTCACCACAAGATGTCACTGATACCATTTAAGATTTTCTTTTTTGTTTTTGTTTTTTTAAAAAGTTCTGAATTTTTCCAATTCTTTTTCTCGTTTTATTTCTTTTTTGTAGATAAAAACAACAATCTCCAATAAGGATAGCAAAAATTTTGGTCCCCAAATCTCAGAAACATATGAATTCAATTAGATTGAAATTGTTCTTTTAAAGCTTTGGTTCCTCTGGGTAGTCAGACGCTGCTATTCTTAAAGGGTGGGATAGAAATTCCCTTCCCTCTCTCCTCACAGGGGGAAAATACTTCAAAGAGCTTTTACAGGAAGAAGGCACTTAGGGTAAAGAGAAGATAAGATCTCACCCACTTTCATCTGTATTGCTTTCAAAGTGCTTGGTAGTAAATTTGATTTCGGCTGTCAGCAGCTTAGTGACGAGCCATATTACTATGGCTGGTCTTTTCCCCGTCGGTTTGAAGAGCTGCCCCGGATCAAGTGGAAGGGCTGCTGCCCTTCTGCGATCAAGCCGGAGTCCTCTCCTTGCTCGTAGCCCCTACAGGGTGACTTTTGACCCTTTCCAGGATCCCCCAGCAGCATAAAACTAGATGCTGTAGACAAGGCTCGCCTCCATGTGTCCATCAGGGCTGCGATCGCCAACCGGAAGTCAAGCTCAGCATCTTTAACTGCTATGTATACAGTCTGGTCTGTAAAAGATTTACCATTGAAAATATGGTAAATATGTTTTCTTTATGTCTCTGGCTCAATTTCAGAGTACTGGGTTAGAAATTTTTTTACAGTAATACAGCAAATTTATACTGCAAATTTCTGTTTCCCATATCTTTAACAAACTATTAGTTGATTATGGGCCATCAAGATGATGTCAACTTTTAGTGATCACATAGATCTTCTCCAAGATGATCTGCCCCTAACCTAATATTTCAGGTTGTCCAATGGTGCACACATTATCTCTGTAACTAAATTGGTCTACCTCGTGTTGGTCATCTCTTCTTTTACACCTTCTGCTTTTCACAATATTAGAGCCTTTTCCGGAGAGCTTAGTAAACCATACTGGACAGATAACATACCCCTGCTCTTAGAAGATTCACTCTATTACTGAACAGTCAAGAGATCTCATCTTCATCTACGACAAAGGCCATATGAGATTATAAACAATGAAATATACAATTTTTCTGATCATCTATTCTCCTGGTACAGAGTGTACCATTTACTTTAGAATAATGTTCACATTTACAGGACAGATTTGGTCTGCAATACTATCTCAACTGGGATGATGAACTAATTGTTTCACAGACCCAAATTATCTTCTGGCAAAAATGAGACAAGCAGCCAGCTTAAAAGAACATTTTTATGTATAATGTGCTGAAAATTAAGGTGAAGTTATTGTAAAGTGAATCCCTGGTTCTTTACAGACATGCAATTTTGTGAAGAAGAAAAATTTATTAGATATTCTGGATATACATAGTCACCATTATAATTTACAATTATGTGTATTGGCCCAGAAATATCTGTTCATTATGTCTGATATCCAGATTCTAAAAATAATATAATTGAAGATTTTAAACCCTCAACTTTACTTCTCAGTTGTTTCATTCCAACTGGACATGCTATTATTAGCCAAGGGAGATGAGAAGGCAGTAGAAAATATTTCATTCTTTCCCATTTATTCTCATATCACATGCTAAAGCTTCATAAGTAGGGCTTTTCCCATATAGGTTTTAATTGTTCCTCTCCCCCTCTAGGTTGTTGATTCATTCTGTCTAAGGTAAATTTTAGATAACATTATTTTTAAAAAACACTTTAAATGAATTAAAAATAAAAATCTTATCTCAAGCCTTAAGAATATAATTTATGAAAAAATTATGTAAATAAATAAAATTACCACCATTTCTTCAATGCAGTCATATTAGAAGACTATTTCAAGTTAAATTTTTAGTCTTCTTCATGGCTCAATAGAGTAGAAACATGGATTCAGAACAATCAGTGTTTTCCTAATCAGTAAGGCTGAATGAGCAAGTCTAACTCTTCATCAATTAAAGAATCATATACAGTTTTATAGCAAAATAAATATCACCACCAATCATCCTCAGAAGCTGCCAAAGCAAACATGGATTTTCTATTTTTGGGGCATCTATCTCATATGCAAAAGTGTAGCATATAAGAGAGACAGGAAAAAGAATAAAGTTATACATCTTCCGAAAATTACACATCAAAAGTGGACAAAGTATGAATGAATGCATGAACTCGGGCCTTATCACTGCTTGTTCAGTCCACCCATCCACTCACCCCTTAACATTGCTTTCCTAGACATTAGGTTTCTTAACAGATGGTATTCTGTGATAAATCTAGAAGATTGAAAATCACCAAATACATGGCTGACCTTCTTGCCAGATGAAATTTGTCACTGTCCATATCTAAAGGACAGTGTGCCTATGGAAATGTTTTTTGCAGTTGTTAATGTTTATTGTTTCTTTTGATTTTTGAATTAAAACTGAATGAAAAGAAACAGATGAAAGATAGATGTTTATACAATGCACAAAGAAACAAAACCTTCTTATGCTATGTGCAAATAATATCAAGAAAAGTTACTTTAACCTCAAAGACTTCAAAACCCTGATGCAGGATACTATGGTATAGTTGTATTATCCCATATTTTTGTAAACAGAACATGCAGATCAGCATCAAGGAGCAGAATACTTCCTAATTTTCTATGGCATTGGCTTCAGTGAAATTGCTACAAGCTCTTTGTTTGGGAATCTTTGTTTCAATGACCTTAGGATACATTCATCAATATGTTACTGTACTTATCCAAGTTAACACAGTGATATATGTATTGCTTGTTGTCATTCCATTTTTCCATCTCAGCAGTTTGAGTAAGAATCAGGTAGGATGTCAATGGAATAACGATTTTTTCTGAGACTTTTATGAAGTTTCCATTAACTTACCTTGGAAAGAATACAAATATCTCCATTTGCCAACCATTAATCTTTTGAAGCACTAAATTTGTATATACGTTTTTTCAAATAGTTATGCAGTTTTTATCATCTTCACAAATTTCCACATAGCAATATGGCAAAATTATTTTGTGTCATTTAATAGGCATATACTTCATTTTGATAAGTAAAAAGAATTAAAATAATTCTGAAAGCACTTATTATTCAAGCAAAGGTATCAGTAAAAAAAACCTTATTGTTTTGTTCTGACTCAAGCCTAAAAGCAATAAAATTCCAAATTTCAGAATTAAAGCTCCAATATCAACTCACAACAGAGTGCATTTGTTTAAACACAAGGCTAGCATAACAAAGTATTTAGATATTTGAGGTTTGGATTTATTTATTTATTTTCGCTTTGAATTGTCTTTCTTTTATGATCTTAAGCCAAAGAGCAATTCTTTGATTTTAATCTTGCCTTCAGTTAATTTCTTTGGGCTTTTTTAATTGTTTACACAGAATTATGCGGCACCAAGTGATGGGTCTAAATAAAAAATCTAATTCCATCTGCTTAGCATACGTGCTATGATATTATTCTAAGCTAAATAATCAAATTTTAAATGGAATGGCAACACAAAACTTCACAATAAGAAAAAGAAGATCTTTCTACCTCTTTCTTTAAAAATATGTTATATTGTGTAACAATTTTGTGTCTATTGCCCATTTAAAAAAAGAACCTGTCTTAAGACTTTTGCATAGCACATTGACCTTGGTCAATATTAGCAAGGAATACTAAAGAGAACTATAAAATTCCAAGAAGAAATCTCATGTAGAAGTAAAATGTTCCTGCACTGCAAAATTAAAAGAAAGAAATGAATAGAAATCACACAAAAGCAAGTTCTGGTTAAATGGCAGAAAAAAACCTTCTAATGGTAAGTAATTGTTTCAACTGATAAACTCTTATTGAGTAGAAGCCTTTAAGCAGAAGTGTGATCTTCCTGGACATTATTGAAATACCACTCACATCCTTCATAGTCAACATCAATTACAATAAACCACAATAATGACAAAATGACAAAAGTTCATATGGTGACATCATCAAACAAATGGAGCCATAGCATACTCAAGTCTTACACAAGGATATAAGTCACTGCATTTGCAAGATATTGCCTTCACATATTTTTGCTCCTTGTACCCACCTATCTCTTTCATGCAGATACCCAGGCTGAGGTTGTAGTCAGCAATATCTGGGGGTCACAAAGGAGCTTTTGAAGTAAATTTCTGTGACTAAGATAACACTTTCCTGGACTTAACGAAATTCTGCTTTTTACTTTATTTACAATTCACGGCTGAACAGATATTACAAAACTACACATGCCATATCAATTATATCATTTTTATTTCCAGTCTTTGTCTCAAGTAAATAACTTTTCCTTTTGTCCTTATTTTGAACATCTATTATTAAAATATCAATGTGAATGGATTAAATCCTAACTCTGGGCCAGTGGCTTATTAAATAACAGAGTTAAAGAAGAATTACAGTATGGTATAATGATCCTAATACAAGAATGTTTGTACTTAACGAAACTAACCATTGCTATTAACTAAGCAAATTGATTATAGAGTGAATAAAGGACTAATTCTCCTTTTTCATTTCCAAGACACAGATGAAGTCCTAGAGTAGCCATGTGAAAATGTAACCTATCCATCTCCTTTTTATCTCTCATGAGTGAGATGAAAAGGGACAAAATGGGAATGGGGAAAACTCCTATAATCCCACTATGAGATTAATGATTCTAATGAAGGGCCAGGGAAAAAAACAAAGGTAATAATTTCCCTGCCTCCTTCATAGTGTCTGAGTTCAGCCTATGTAATAGAATACATTATTTTCTGCTGGTGAATGCTAGTACATTATTTGCTCAGCAATATGTATCCAAGAAAAATGTAAAGTAATGTAAAGCAAGTTAGTTTTGCATGTTTATGGCTATATGCAGTGGTGGGATTCAGCCAGTTTGTACCAGTTCGGCAGAACCGGTAACTAATTTTTTGTTGCCCAGGCCCAGAACAGATTTCCAGAAGCAGCATCCACACAGAGAACTGGTTGTTCACATATTTGAATCCCACCATCAGAAAATATTTTCCCTGTTCCTTTGTCATTTTTCTTATTCTGCTTTGAAGAACTCTCTTATCTATTATCTATTAGTAACGTATCACGTTACAGACAAGGGAAGGAGGTGGACACTAGAAAATATTGTTTGGCAACATGTAATTCTTAGCTGAAATCTTTTTTAAAAAGTTTGATGAATTCATAAAGGCTGTAGAAAATATTCAGATGCAAGTGACTGTAAATAAATTAAACCCACAAAAGGAATGAGGTTTTATTTATTTATTTATTTATTTTATTAAATTTATATCCCGCCCTTCTCCTTGCGGACTCAGGGCGGCTAACAATCGGGTAAAAATACACAAATAACATTACAAATTTAAAAATTAGTTAAAAAGGAAATATTTAAATTTAATCTAATTAAAATATAATTAAAACCCCCTCTAAAAGTTTCCCCTAGGCCAGTCCCGC